>NC_053406.1:4578000-4800500 GCF_016859285.1 Xiphias gladius | reverse complement strand
TCTTATTAGAGCCCCATGCAACGGGCATGTCATTAGGTAACATTGTTTTGTGAGGTTACAGGTTACATCAGAAGAATACCCGTTTAGGACCCGAACATCCCACCTGTGAAAGCCAGGATGATAGCACATCTGAGTTTAGGCTAACGTTAGCCAAGCCAAACTCGTGTTAGACAGCATTACATTTGACAAACGTCATCAGTTATTTGTCATCCTCAAGTTCCTTTCTCTCGTAAAAGTAAAACATACTGATTAAAAAGTACGGATATTAAAGCATAAGTCTAACGACAGGGTTGCCTCTGCAAGTCTGTTTTTCTATAGTAAGAACCCAAACATACTAGGGTTATGTTAGAACAAATAATATCTAAACAACATTTTTAATTATAACACTATACTAGGACACTGCAATACAAAAACAACGCTGCACCTTCATTTCCGTGTCTTCTATCATCAACTAATAAGGGCAGGGCAGCTTTAGCCTCAGTCTTTTAGCACAATGTCATGTAATGGATATGTTGCAATCAAGCACATATTTAAGACCTTTTTACAAAGCTCTCTTTCTAAAGCGAGTCAATTGGAAACATTAAAAGAAAGAGTTTTCATAGAGCTAACATTAGACTTATTATCCAGCTGGCTACAGCTGATCAAATCAACAGCTATCAGCTAGAAATGACAAGGCTGCGTCTGTGCAGTGAAATTGAAGACTTGTTGTTTCAAAAACTAAAACAAATGGAAAATTTGCTGCCGTTATCATTGTAAGCTGCATATGTGCTATGTGAATGTAAAACGCTTGACAGGCATAATAACAATAACTAAAGCGGATGGGGCTTAGCGACGTCTAGCCAATTATCAATTTTTCAGGTACTCACTGCACTTTTCAGGGGAAAAAAATGTAGTAAAACACTCTTTATATGATCAAAACACAGTAAACCTCTCCAAATGAAAATTTAACGTCATAATTACTGTGTGTGTGTGTGTGTGTGTTTATATATTATATATTATATATTATATATATAATATATATATATATATATATATACACATATATATATACATATATATACACACACACACACACACACACACACACACACACACACAGTACATTACTGCATCTGCTCAAAATTCAAATGAGAGTTATTTCAGGTTAAGGACTTTCAATAGCCTGCCAGTGTTATTGATCAGTACATTAAATGTCATCAGTCAAACAGAATCATATCCATCACATCAGGTGACAAACCCAACTGGATGATATTCAATTTCTAAAACAAAAGTAATATAAGGACAAACTGATATATCGTCATAACAAACACAAAATGAGCAAATTGTTTTTTGATCCCATTTGTTTCTCCCACAGGAATCCCATTTTTTTGAAAAAGATGATGAAAAGAGAGATGAAAAGTTTTCTGCATCATCCAAGCCTGGATACAAATCTGCAAAGTATGGAAAAAAATATTTGTGTGTGAGTGTTTTGGATTGGCCCTGGGCTCACTGATGATTACAGAGTAATAACTCAGAACGTGGGGCTCAGATGGATGGAGAGGAAAAGACACACACACACACACACACACACACACACACACACACACACACACACACACACACACACACACACACACACACACACACACACACACACACACACACACAGCACCCAGTAGAGAAGGGGGGGTGGAGGAGGACTTGATGGATTGCAGACAGAGAGGGAAGTGAAGAGAGCTGAGTGGTAAGAAAGGATGGAGAAGAAATGGAAGAGGGAAAAGACAGATCAGGAGTGGTGGAGGAAGGAGAGGAAAAAGGAAAGAAAAATAGGAGAAGATTGGGGAGAGCATTATAAAGGGGTAGAGAAAATGGAAATTGAGATGAGGAATACAGCAAAAAGGAGAGGAAAGTGGATAGAAAAATAGAAACAAAGGGGGGATAGAAAAGGAGAATAGGAGAACAAGGGAACAAGAAGTTAGAAGAAACTGAGGAAATTACGAGCAGAGGAGGAACGGGAAGGACAACAGATGTGAGAGGAACGAAGGAAGGTCAGAAGATAAAGGAGGAGGATGGAAGGGATGAAGGATGAGGAGGAGGAAATAAAAGGAAAAACCTGAGAGCAGAGAGAAGAAAAGATCAAGCAAGACTGAAATACAAACATAGAAAAGCTGCATAGTAACCAAGAAAGTAGGACGCGACTTCTCAGCTGCCTTTGGAGTCTAATAACCATCGATTTTAGAGTCAGAGGGAAGGGCCGGTTATAAAAACCACATGTTGATATCACAATCCAAAGACATAAAAATTAATGACGACATTAATAGAACCTTGGCCTGCATGGTTAGAACTGCAGTTCAGACTAAGCAACACACACACACGCAGTTTATTTATTTATATATGTACACTCACACACTGTAGTGTCTCTAAACAATTCACATCAAAATGCAGCTAATTAAGAATTAAATCTGCTTTTACTGTATCTACTCACTGCCTTAGTGTTAAGTATAATAGCGGTTATACTACAGTGTGATCTCTAGACAGTGACCAGAACAAATCAAACATTATAAATTAGAATCTGTATCAGAGGGATTAATCAATGTTGTTTACAATTAAAAATGTCATATTTACATAGATTTGCATTATTTAAACATTACTTACCATGGTATTAGTATAGGAAATATAGACTTTTATAATCGCATTGCATTTCCCTTCAACTTTCTTTAACAGTTTATTATACTGCTGGGAGAACAACTAACACTCCACCACCTCCTCCTCTTAACAGCCTGACCAAACCCTGAATTCCCCCTGCTCTCCCCCATTCTTTACCCTCAAGGTCTTGCATTTATCAAAATCAACCAGTAAGCAGAGAGAAACTCGACCTGGGTACAGCATTACTCTTTAAAACTGGTCCCAGCAGATTTAGAAACTTGATGACTTTGGCAACCCTGTGAGTCCCTCAGTAACAGTATCACTGTTGGAAAGAACAGTTCACCACCTTTTCGCCCTCTGTCAAGAGAGAACACAAGTGTATCCAAGAGAAGGGTCTCCAGCCTTTTTTTGCTCTGAGATCTACTTTGACAAAATGAAAGTGGCTGAGAGCTACTCAGCCCAATATTACTAGTTACATTTATTCACATACTGTATCAAAAACACTCACACTGATCTCCAAAACTAATATCAATATCCAAAACCCACATTTTGTACCAAAAACAACTTCAACTCAGTGTCAGGCTCACAAAATGTACAGTAGCTCTTAAATTACCATTGTTCAAGTCAAACAACACAAAACAAAACATAACAAGGTTAGTTTAGTTAGTTATTATTTTTTTCTTTTTCCACATATCACTGTAACACACATCAACTCCCTTCACAAATCAGAACCTTATCATTTAATACGTCACGTGTATGTGATTCATGCATTCAGTCATGCATTTGTGCACTGCGGTGTTGTAAAAACAATGTGAAGTTCATTATAGTTTTGGATTCCTATCGACATATTTAAACACCAGTAGCAGTGGCTGCAACACACGGCTAACAGAGGCAATTAAGGTAGTACTTTAAAACCCTTAGTGCCCGATTTCTGCCTAAATTTGTGTCCAACATCTCAGTCGTAATTCAGTCAGATCTAAAGATACAGACAAGGTACACATTTTGGATTCAACGTGACTTCCATTTTCTGAGGAACTCATTATAATCGTCCATAAACCCCGCTCAAAAATAGTAGATAGAAGACGCTCATCAGAATTTGCCTGAGGAACTTCACATTTTTACGTTTTCTTCAGCATCAAAGCAATTCATTGTACACAGCAAACAGGAACTGCTAATAGTGAATTCAGTCACCTTAAAGAGGTACTGCACACTTAAAACATAAAACTACTGTGATGAAACACATTAATGCCGGTGCTGATATTGACATTTCTTTCCGGTGTTATAAAAATTTGCATTTATGGGTTGAAAATGGCTCAGCACGCCGTCTACTGTTTTAAATCATCCTGAATCTTTCAAGGCCAAAGCTGACATAGAGTCAACAGTTTGGGACTTATTTATGTCATGAATTTTACCTAAAAAAAGAGTGTTAACACCCTTTAATCAGAGCTCGGCAGTCCACCTCCCCCAGCAACTGTCCTTGAGCGGGAGTCTGTGAGACCGTGCTCATTTTCAATTATATACTGTTCAAGACTCATCATTCATAGGGTTTTACATTATTTTTTGCTAACCCTCTACTTAGTATTATTCAATTTTTTTGCAAAGGTTCAGACTTGTGCTTTTGAAAGCTGTAGATGCACCAGACTGCATTCTTTCCCTTCAGACCCTCATATGTCTCGGCAGTGGCTGAAGATGGCAGCAGGTACTTGGACAGCATCACACTGCCATGTACATTTGCAGATGGCATTTTTCAGAAAGTGCTATTCTAACTACATGCTCGGCTCTGAGAGCTCTGGCTTCGGGCATTACTGGGGCTGGAGCCAATGGCTTGAATTGATACAGCTTGGACCACCATGGTCCTCCACAGGCGATGTCCGCTTCAGGGGATTCTAGAAGGGGAAAACACCTCCACCTCCAAAAACCCCTCTAACATATGTGCCTTTTGGTCACTGAGCAATTCCTGCCTCACACATCCACGCCCCAGGCCTAGGGCATCACTGACATAAACAAACTTGACAGCAGCAAAACTCATTTGATTGACAATGGACTGGCAAAAAATAATGTGGTGTCGGAGGGAAGTGGGATATCTGTGTATTTGATTGGACTGCAATTGGAGATGATTTACAGAGTGTAATTGTGTTGTTTAATGTTTGTACCATGCATCCATGGTTTGTGCATACTATATTCCCTGAACCTCCAGGCGCACTGCCTCCGTGCATACAGAGTGACATCCTACCTATCAGTGTGGCCATCAGTGATAGTTGTCTCTACATCTACAGGTACATTGCAAACAGGAACTGCTAACAGACACACTTGGACACTTTAAGTGTTGCCAACATTGCCAACAATGTTGAAACTAACTAACAAATAAATAGGCCAAAAACACTGGACTCAAGATGTAACCCACATCCATTTCAAAGACTCCATGACAACATTACTCTTCCTGTTTATATCTCCCAAATCCCCCAAACTATGGGAACTGTAGTTCCAAACTTAGAGCATGATTATCCCTCAAATCAAATCAAAGTAAGACAAACACAGTTGTCTCAGTTGTGTCTAAGGGGGGCCCACAGTGTCAGGCTTTGAAAGCCCCTGGAGTACAATGGAGATCAAGGCAAGATCAACGCAAAGTCACTTCCTCAAGTAGCTTGTTTCGCTCGACACTATTCCTAAAATCTGATTGGTGCACGAAAATATGTGATATCATTTTTTTCCAGCTGAGCCCCGTCCACTTCAGACCAGTAAGAAGAGTTCAGACAAAGAACAGAAATACCAAAATTACTAATATTACTGTTGCTCATTTTTATCTTAAAAATGTTCCCCTGCTGCCTTAAAAATGTGAGTCCACTGAACTTAGGTTGAATAATTAGTACAAATTCATCTTACAAGCTGTGAAAATGTGAAATCTGAGTCCAGTGACTATGTTAAATTCTAAGTCTAGGTGGATGCGGAATGAATTCGATACAAACCCTCATCATGGTTCACATTGATTCAATCATTAAAAAAAACTACCATCAATTGGCTTAACATGTATTAAAGACACAAAGCATGTTTCCATCTCATCTCTTTTTTTTTTTAAACTACAAAAAGTGTAGGATTCCAACTCTCACACATTGCATACTGGGAAGTCTGCAAATATGCTGATCATGTTTCTTTAAAAACATAAATTTAATGAGCTTAGTCAAAAAGCTTAGTCAACATAAATTTAATGAGCTTAGTCTTATGTCAATGCACAAGATCTAATGTTCATAAGTTTTGAGGTGAAAATTTTAAATTAAAAAAATGTAAGTTGATTTAACTTGAATTAAATAAAACTTTTACATTAAAAAAAAAAAAAGTTTTTCAGGACCTATAATTTAGTCAATTTAAGAATTAAACATCCCCAAATATAGGATCTTAAGAGACGGTCAGTGTGTGTCTGTGTTGATGATCAATGACACTGAATAGAACCCCAGCCTTCAGCTGTCTAAAGCCCATCCCACACAGTGCACCTGCTCTTCTCTCCTGCGCTGGCTGTGCGTTGGAATTACCACAGGAAGCTTGCTTTAGATATCTGGCACCATGGGACAAGGTGGACATATATTAAATATGAAGGGACCATCTTAATACTCCCAGCCACCAGTGTTTATGGGTGTCATCTTGGCTCAACCGACTGTTCCTGAAATTATAAAATCAATGTAAGCTAACACTGTGGCTAGTGACCATTCTCTCTGCTGACACACACATTGGACTAATGCCACAACCTCTATAGTAAAAGCAATGGGCAACAGCAGTCCAAGATCACTGCGCGCACATGCGCGCACACACACACACACACACACACACACACACACACACACACACACACACACACACAATCTGCTTGAGTGGCACTGAGTCAAATATTGATCAGTGGCCCAAGTCTCCTTGGTTACTTGATATATTAAAGTGAAAGTCCTCTTGCTCTCACACACACAAACACACCATCAACCACGCAAGCAACAATTTAACACAATGTGTATATGTGTGTGGGTCATTTGTGTTACTTCCTGGACTTGGCTGGCTGCTGAAAGTGTGACGTCTGAACACCCCCACAGTGCGTCAGCCTTGGTGCCCAACACACACACACACACACACACGCACACGCACACACAGACACGCACACACAGAAATACGGGCAGGACGCTCAAGCGGCTCACGTATATATTCAAAACGTCTGTGTGTGTGTTTGATAGAACAGTGTGCGTCCTTTAATCATGTTCGAGGTTAATGTTGCCTATTCACTGCACAACCTGTGGATTTGGTAAACGCAGTCCATGCTAAAGTGAAGTGTCTCATGCACCATAATCCAATCACACAGTCTCCAGTACATTACTTTGATCACAGCTATAATTTGGAAATTTAAGTGTTTCAAGTGGCTGCAGGTTGACAATATGAAAGAAGCATGAGCTCTCAGTTGTATGGGATGAGATTTTTGGTGGGAACATTATTATGCCAATGGGTGCATAAGTACATATTATGTGTGGGTAGTTTAGGTTAAGGGAGACCCCGAACTGTTTAACAATTTGTGATTTTTCTGTTCACGTTGTCTACCAAGTCCAACTAGCTGACAGATACACAGCCTTACCATAAAACTTTTGAAAACTTAAAAAGTTTATAATTAAAAACTTTAACTTAAAAAGTTTTATGGTAAGCTGTAAAGAGATGAAACATTTAGTTGATTAGTGAATCACCAACTACTTCGATGATTGATTCATCATTTCAGTCGTGTGCTGTATAAAGCAAAAATGTCAAATATTAAGTGGTTCAAGCTGCTTGAATGTGAAGATTTTCTGCGTTAAGTCCTTGTAAATTGAATACTTTTGGGTATTTGACATTTGGTCAAGAGAAACAAGCTATTTGAAAAATTCACCTTGGGTTAATCTTATATTTCATAGAATAGGGGTTTTCAAAGCTTGACATTATTATACATCGTTTTACTTCGATTTGGGAGATAATCAGCTTTGGAACCGCATTTGCCATAATTTGGAGGCTCTTAATGGATGTAAACAAGAAGTATAATGTTGCAAAGGAAATATTTTGTTAGCTCTGGGCTACAACCTGAGCCCTGTTAATTTCAGCCTATATTTATATTTGGCACATTACTACCATTAAAAGTATGCCAAATTAGCTATTTTCAGTTCCTGTTTGCAATGTACCAAATGATGTACAGATCAAAATAAGAGAAAAATTTAATTTTTGTTTCTCTCACTTGCAGAAGGTGTCGCTCATAGAGACAACTGCTAAAATTTAGTTTTTCTAAAGAGAGAGAGAGCTTATTTTCTTTAAAGAACATGTAACACAACATATTTTCTCTGACTACACATGTCATACCGCATTTTTTAATCATGGAACCAAGGCTGGCAAGATAGGTAGGTCCAGAAGAGAGGGCTTTTTCTAGAGTAGTTAGGCCAGGCAATATCTCACTTACAGGCATCATGTACCTTAAGATAAAATGTACATGTCACACTTTATGTCATGTAAATTTAAAAAATAAACAATTTCGTTATTCATTATGTTTTTTACTAATATAAAGAGGAAAATGTGTTTAGTCTTTCTATGTCTTTATTTCTATATAGATTTACAATGCATATAGTGTCCTAGGTTAATTTGACCTGGGGAACACCATTAATGGGTCCAAAAAGTGAATGCCATTCCACTTTTAGTATTTTTTGTGCATTTTAAGCCTTTTATTACACAGAGCCAGATGATAAGATACAAAGTGGGAGATGCAACAAAGCCTCCGGTGCACTCCACCACACACAGGTTAAGTAACATGCAAATAACCCTTAGTTGCAGCCCAAAACATGGCTTAATTTCAAATTCAATAGACACGGAGCAACATTAGCATTCAGTTAGAGTTGCATTCCTGGCTACATGAGGAATTGAAGCACAATATTCACTTTTCTGTTTTGAACTACACAAACTAAACCAACAAAAATATCGGGGTCTTCAGCTGCCACATACTATACTGTACAGTACAACTTTCTTTGCCAGCTATTGGCTAACTTTTTCTGCTGTTTGGTGTTGAGCAGGCAGGTGCCTGCTACTGCTGAAAAAGGGGCTCATAAGAGTGGAATTTGCAGCTTCATAATCAAAAGGATGAGGTAAAACAGGATAAAAAGCTCTGTTTTAATAGTTTGAGGGGGACTGCAGAGATGGGTGACAGTTCTCAGTGGGTCTGTCTCTAGGAGTGACACCTTTCACATTACACATTACAAGTTATTTGACTCACTGTTAAAATAAAAATATTAATTTTGTGGATCTTTAATGGTTCTTTGAGTATTCTGTTTTTTTTTTGTCTCAGCAGGGCTGAATTCTGTATAATATAATGAACATGTAAACAAGTTGGAAAGTATTTACTGCTATATTCCTGTAAAGCGACCCAAGTGTAAAATTCACAGCAGCCACTTGGCCCTTAAAATGCAGGACAGTTTAAAAAGAAGAGAAAATGTTTTTCTTTCCATCTTTTTAACCTCCTCTTAATCTCGTCATCTAATTCCTTCAATCTCCCTTAATTTCTGCTGTTTTTCTATTACTGATTGGTCTATTTATTATTCTTGTTCTATTATTTGAATATTTACTTTGGTACTGTTGTTGGTTTTGCCATCTAATAAAGGTAATTCAAAATTTAAATTCTAAATGTGTTTTGCTAATCCTTCCTAAACTGCTGTGACAGCATGTCAGAAGGCATTAGCAGGCCAGGAAAAGACATTTTTCAATGCACACACAACTGCAGGTGTGCTCATATGTGCTTACAAACAAGCACACACACAAACACATAAGTACACAGAGGTGCAGGCAAAACTACATGAACGTGCACCCCACACAGATCACTTAAAAGGCAACATGGGAAGTGTCATTGGTTAATT
Source organism: Xiphias gladius (assembly GCF_016859285.1). Lineage (NCBI taxonomy): Eukaryota > Metazoa > Chordata > Actinopteri > Istiophoriformes > Xiphiidae > Xiphias > Xiphias gladius. The sequence goes on along the minus strand of NC_053406.1, from coordinate 4,790,988 downwards.
AGTATCAAAGTGTACATGTGTGTGTCGGTGTGTGTTTTTATGTGCACATGCATGCACGTGTGTGTTTGTGTGTGTGTGTCCATTCCCCACTTGGAACCGCCATCAGCCTACCAGGTGCTTCTCTGCGCTGCCATTTCAATCCAGCTTTTACACTAGCAATGGATGGATGAGTGGGGGGATACAGACAGAAGGAAGAGAGTAAGAGACAGAGTGGAAGAAAGGGGAGGATGAGGAGAGGAAAACACAAGAAAGGAGAGGAGACAAGAACACAAAAAGACTGGAAGGAAAGCAAAGAAAAGAAAGAAGACGAGAGCATGTGAGCAACTGCAGGTCGCTAGGCGCCTGCCGGTCACCATAGCAACATGTGGCGCCCTGCTGAGCTCCTGCTGACATCACACCTGTTGAAGTGAAATGCTGTGTGTGTGTGAGTGTGGTCTTGGAGCCAATTTAATGACATTGCAGTGCAGGTGGACTGAGGGACAGAAACAGAGGGGGGAAAGAAAAAGACAGCTGTGTATATTTCCTCTCCTCGTGGACACAGCTGCTTACACTTTGTGTGTGTGTGTGTGTGTGTGTGTGTGTGTGTGTCCTTTCTGGGATGCAGGGAGCCCATGTGGGAGCCCGTGACATCAGCAGTGACAGTGAATGACAGCAGCCTGAAGCTGCCCCCCCCCCACCGAACGCATACACACACACACACACACACACACACACACACACACACACACACACACACACACACACACACACACACACACACACACACACACACACACACACACACACACTTGTAGTTACAAAAGCTAGAGGTGACCCAATCATCCCCCCTACCACCAAACGGTAACAGACAAAGAAAGAGAGACAGGCTGAGATGGAGATAAAAAAGATACAAATAGATATTTCATTATCTGAATGTTTCCCTTTGTTTTTCTGAGAGAAAGAAGCAGAGAAAAAGAAACGGGAAAAAAAGAGCAAGTGGGGTTGATATAGATTTGTTTTGGCAAGTCCCATCAGATCACTAAGTCACATCTTTGGGTAAATAAAGCTTGACTGGGGTTTGAATTGGTGCATCACTGTGAGTTACCTTCTACCGCTGCACAGTGTGTCTGTGTGAGTGTCTGTGTGTGTGAGTGTGTGTGGCAGGGCAAGCTCCTCTTGTCAGCTGAATATTTTATGTCCGGTGTCATGGCTGAGCACTTTTAACAGAATTCGTTACGCTGCAGTCATGCACAAACACAAAAACAAAGACAAAAACACAGACAAACACACACACACACACACACACACACACACACACACACACACACACACACACACACACACACACACACACACACACACACACACACACACACCACACACACACACACACACGCGCACACACACGCACACACGCACACGCAGTAATGTAATCACACCGCTTGTGTAATCCTCACCTTTTAACCCTGTCTGGTGCAGAGATTCAATTTAAAATGGTCACTTTCGAATTAGACGCAGTATCTTTATGCCATCAACCTTTAGAGTGCAAGAACACGCATGGGAAATTCAATTGTTTCACCTGTGATGATAAAATAGAATGAAATTACTTTGGTGGGTACATAAGAAAATTACATTAGGGTTAACCTCAACCCAACATTTAAACTGAATGATGAAAAATAAAGGGGAAAAATATACAAATATTTATTTGTGACCAACTGATGCAGCATGACCTGGCTGGCCTACTGAGGCTCACAAGATGCTCCCCAACGTTCAGAGATTACACACCTGAGCACAAAGACATACATTCACACACACACACATTCACACACACACACACACACACACACACACACAACAACAGAGGAAGAGAGGACTTCAGGACCACACTCCCCCTCTGGGGTCGCTGTTATATCACCAATGCTCTTGGACCTCAGGATCCATCTGACTGTGCTGCAGTGAAGCTCAATGCTTCACCCTGCTGGCCAACAAACACAATAACAGACTTTCCCCAAGGACTGCACTGGGTGGTTGAACAGCTAACAGTCGGTGAAAACACCGTATGTTCATTCTTGTGCCACTTGTTTTTTTAGTTCATGGTCTCCAAATGGAGGTATTGTGGGTATGAAAATCCATTCGACTTTGCTGCTCCTAGTTTCCAGTTTCTCTTATGAGGCAGAATGTTTTAATCTCTGTATTTATGAGCAGATATGTAAATTGTTCAAAACCCCGATGTACAGTGGTACTTCACTAAAAAAATTCTTCTATAACACATATTCAAAACTGAGGTTATTATCATTATCCTAACTTTCACTAACACGAATGGGACTGAAGAGTGGCTATATCAAGAAAGCATTTGATGTACAATAGAGAGGTAGTGGTGGAAAGTAACTAAGTACATTTACTCAAGTACTTCAGCACAATTTTGAGCTAATTTTATGCTACTTTATACCTCCAGTCCAGTACAATTCAGAGGGAAATATTGTACTTTTGACTCAACTACACTTATTGACAGCTATACTAATTACTTTGCAGATCACGAAATAATTTTATAAAATTTAACACATTGTTAAAGATTAAAACAATGGTTTCCATCTTTGGCAGTATCTTTCTGAGGCCACTTGTCTCATATGTCTATGAATTGTCAGCAGTTCTGCCAAAGAAACCTCTCACGTGGCTTTAGAGAAATTGCAGTTGGAGGCCTAAAGAGGTAATATAAAAAAAATAATAAATAAACAAATATATATATCCAAAATATGAATATCATTTTGTATAGCAAACAAACTCTGTTTACAAAGCCGATCACACCAATTCTATCAACACACCTATTAAGGAATTAAATTGGTTAAACCATTCCTAATTAAAAAGGACAATGGCACTGGGGAAAGAACTTATAGTAGTGATAACCAGTTGATGGAAAGGCGATTACATGCAAGGTGGCAAGATTTTTCCTTTAACCCCTCAGTAAAATCAGTCATCATCATCATCCTATACTTAAGTAGTCATAAATGGCTGTTAAAACTGTAATGGCTATCACCGCCAACTCCTTTCTACCACTCTGGATTTGAGGTCTCATAAGATCACAGTCATCACCGTCACTTATGCATTGTGTCAAGTGGGCACTTACAGATTTTAGTTAAACAGCCACATAGCAAGTCTTTCACCTGCTGATACTCCTGTAGTTATGTAACTGGAAGAAAAGCAACTTATGTAACTTGTGAAAGCACCTTCATAGCTTTGTGAGTCATCCATAAATGTCTATTTTTTTCTAATAGTGATTCAGAACAAGTTACTCTGATTGTTTGATCTTGAGCATATGTACAGTTCCTTGAAAAAGATCCAGTCAGCTTTTACACAGCTTTGGAAAGGGCGATGGTGCTCCGGCTGATGATGCAAGATTGGGCTCTGCCTCATAAGCGAATGATAGATGTGGGGCATAGCTGGAAGGGCAGAACCAGTTAAGCCTTCAAAGTCACCAGTTGAAAGCTACACGTCACAAGTCTTATACTGGGCTTAGGAACCTTATCCTGGTTCAGGTTCTGAACATTGCTGCAATATTTTGATTAAGCTGTAGACATGTCAAACACTCTTGGGCTGGAAGTTGTTGCAGCTTACAGAAAGTGAAATGACTTGAAATGCTTTCACTATACAGGCTAAAACTCAAGGGTCTGCCTTTACTTCTAATGTGTGTTAAATATTTCAAACGTTTCATTGTGAGATGTCTCTAATAAAAAGAATATTACATAGGCTCCTCTAACTGTGGGAACCTTGTCACTCTACTCATGTTGCTTTTCTTGATGTCTTTTCATCTACGGTTCTTTAAAAGTTTACTGGCATACATTCAGAATTTCCGTCGGTTCTTCGTGTTGCTGTGTAACACATTTTTGATGGTGAAGGAGCTTTTGAATACACGTGCATGCTTGGTGTCTGATGGCTTTTAGATTGTAGAAGGCAATGGCACCACACAGAAGCATACAGTTTATCATTGTAATGTAAGTATAGAGTACATTTCAGTAGGCTATACTGCCTTACAAAGGTAGAGAGCAATAACTACAGAAAAGCTGAAGTCGAGAAAAAAAAGGTTCTAAAGATTTCAGGCACACCGAATTTAACTGTAACTAAGGGGCAAGATAAAAAGCTTTTATTTTAAGACTGATTATTAAAAAAAAAAAAAATCATTTATCATAGTCTTATCTATGGCATATGATTTCAGATCATCTTATAAATTTGGGGAGTATGAAGGAAAAACACAATAGAGAAGAATTTACTAATAATTGCCTTATAATCAGTACAATAAAATAACTGACTACTTACAATTTACTTAATTTCTAAGATTAAGTACATACATTTAAAATCATTTAAATATGTGGTTTTAAAGTAATTTATCCACACAAGGGGAGTAAGTAAATTTAGCTTTATCCAGGGTTAGCTGTGGTCATCGCACTAGCTGGCTTCAACTAGATTTGGTTCTTTTGCTTTGAAAGTTTGGTTTTTAGCTGTTTTTAGTGACTGTAAATTTAACATGAAATTATACAGTAGAAGCCACACTGCCTAGCCAGAGTTTTATGTAACAATGCTGAAGGTAAATGGCTATAAGACCTCTAATTAAAGAGACGCTACCTGTTGTTCAAGCTGCTCTGCTGTCATTACATTTCACCAACAATGCCTGGAGTCTTACCAGCATATCATAAACACACACGCACACACACAGTTAAGACCAGGCCAGAGAATGCGGACGTTGCTGCTGGCTGCACCATTCAGCACCATTAAACACCAGCAAATGAATGGGAAGATGTGTGTTTGTGTCTCCCTGTGTGTGGGTGTGCTTGTGTATAAAATATAAATAAAGAACATTGTGAGTGAGCGATAATAAAGAGAGATTGTGCCGATCTAAGCATGGGGATGCTGTGTATTTGTATTTATGTGTGTGTGTGTGTGTGTGTGTGTGTGTGTGTGTGTGTGTGTGTGTGTGTGTGTGTGTGTGTGTGTGTGTGTGTGTGTGTGTGTGTGTGTGTATATAATATAATATAATATAATATAATATAATATATAATATATATAATATATATATTATATATATTATATATTATATATATTATATATATAATATATAAGTGAGAGTCAGCGTACCTCAGCAGCTTCAGTCATAACCCACAGCAGTAATGAAGAAGAATGTGTGTGTGTCAGTTTTATATTTGCATATACTTTCAGCCAGTCGCTTCATGTTTTATGCCTTTACCTCACTGTGTGAGTTTATAATTCCCTTTTTCTCATTCAGAGAGAAAAAAGTGTGTGTGTGCGTGCGTGCGCGTCCGCGGTGCGATCCAGACCGCGTCTCTTATCTTTCAAGCTACCTCTTGAGGGACAAATCAATTTAATCGCTGGCATTCTGGTGCCCTGATCCTTAAAAAGAAGGTGAGAGGAAGAGGAGAAGGAGGAAGAGGGAGATGGATAGCTGACTCATCAGCTGCCAGTGAAACAAGAGCAAAACTCATCACTGAGATGAGAGCAGAGGACACACACATACACACTCGCACAGATCTGCAGCATTTAGGACAATAGAGGATCTACATTTATGTGATTAGTGCTGGGTGCATTGGTTACTTGTCAACAGCCGAGGGCACTGTTTACACAGAACAGGCAGCTACAGTGGAGGGAAATGTATCATACGTACTCCACAGCACTTCAGTGACTTCATTAAGTTACTTTGATATCTCATCACTAAGAAATACAAGGAAAAAGGCAGAGAGGACAAATGTGACAAAGGCTATCTTAACTCATACATTCTGGTAGTGTGGTCTGCTTTAAAGCTTCTGGGGGACACTTTTTGTCAAAACACTTTAAGAATCCCTTAACATCAGTTTGCAACCTTGCATTCCAGATGCCACAAATAGCAGCCAAAAGGACATTATTGCCTTTACATCACTGCTTGCCCGCTGAGGAATTTTGCTAAAATGGCAGGCCCCTTCTTCCCCATCAGCTGGAGGCTGCTCAAAAGTGTCATGTTCCTCCTTAAAGCACAAGTTCACAATATCTTTTCTCTCTTAAAACAATAGCCAGGTGTCCATATGAACACTGAAATGGGTTTTGCTTGGTTTAATCATTCCTCCTGTTCATACTGGACATTAAGAGATCCCTTCCTAATGTGCTTTCAATGGAAGGGGAAAAAAAGGCACGAAATCCACAGTCTTCGTTCTTTGTAAAAATGCATTCCAATTATTTTAAGGTTTCAATTCTCATATGAGCATCTGACTATTGTTTTACAACAGACTAAATGAATTGTGAATCTGTCCTTTAAGAAGATTAAATACACAGTCACAGGATCAGTAAATAAGTTCTTCTCAGAATGGGATTCCTTCTTAAGATTTTTGTCAAGGCTACAAATGCTTCGTAACATAGGGGTGAAGAGAATGATACTTGAAGTTAAGCCCTTTATAGATCACTGAGTTACTTAAATCAAACCAATCTAGGACTTCTGATCATATTGCAAACAAACAACAAAAAGAGGGAACTGCCATAATAAGACCAAGATATAAACGGTTTCATATTACTCTATTGTCTCCATAAAATTTAACTGTTGAGAAATACAGGGTAAGAGAGGAGGTGTGATAAAAAGAAACAGAGAAGGAGAGAGAGAGGGACAAGGGCAATATACTGTAGGTGCTGTAGATATCATTTAGCAAGTCCCAACAGGTCCACAAATAAGACTTTTTGACAAATAAAGCTTCACCACAATTTGAATTAGTGCATCGATGTGAGTTACCATTTAAAACTGATGGTGTGTGTTTGTGTGAGTGTGTCAGAGTCAGTGTGTGTGTGATGTACAGTAAAATGTCCGCTCTCATCTGCCAAATGGTTTTAAATGACATTTCCTACCCTTGTTTACAGCCTGTCTTATCCTGTTATGTGCTCTATACACAATCTTTTATAATGTCATTATTATCTGCTGTGCGCGCGCTCACACACGCGCACACACACACACAAACAAAAACAAAAACAATCATTATTATCACCATCAACTGTACAAGGAGAAAGGTGGGGGAACGCAGGAATCTACCAGTGCATGTAAATGCTAGATACACTGACATGCCATCAACACATCCACATCAATGCAAAGGATTTTTGAAGTCGCAGTTGTTCAGCGCCGCAGCATTTCTTCAATTTTGCTGTCTATCCCACCGTCCAGCATGATCAATGCTCATGCTCCCAAAGCAAAAAGCAGTACGGCATGGAGTCTATTTTGGACCAGCAAGTGCCTTCAGTATTACATTTCCAACACTAAGGTAATGTAAAAATGATATTCTCCCTTTACGCAGTGATGCTGAAGATGGCTCAGGCTGCTATATGGAGCGACACTATTTCTTTTAATGGTGCAGATACAATGTAATATCTAATCTTGACAGTTACCATTGCAGTAAAATTACATGACTTTTATATGACTTTCCCTGAACTGAGTCATCACCAGTTGACTCAGAGAGGAGATTATTTCCGGTTTTTGTATGTTTATTTATTTTTGTTGTCTTTTTCAGTTCAGAGACCTTTTTGAAAATAATTTCTTACTTTCTCTTCAAGTCCTTGAAATCTCCAGACTTCTAAGAACTAAACTGGTATACCTTGAGGATGAAAGCTTTTTAATAAGACATTTTCCTTGAATTTAGAGGCCAATTTCAGCTGCTCCAGATGCATTACTGCCAGGAATAAAGTCGTACTGAGGAGCAAATTAATATAGTATGAGTTCTTATTATGCAGCATGGTATTTTATGATTGTGAAAAAAAAGGAAAGTTATTTGAATCACTGATTAGAAATGTAATGAAAATAAAATCCATATTTCCTTAATTTCTCAAAAAATACAAACAGTTAGGTGACACTGTATTCCCACTTATTTGAAGCATTATATGTTATTGTTCTTTACAGCACTAACTGTGTACATATAGAGGTATGTAAGCATGATAGTACTATAAGATTTTCTAAAATGGTTCTTCAGAGCACCAAAATAGGACCTGCAGCATACTGTCTGCTAGGCTTATTGTTTAACTTGTTCATCACCAATGTCCGACAGGAATGTCAGGACAACATGATGTGAGAAATTTTTTGACTCAGGGCGGCAATCCCTGACTGCCCTCTGCGGCTGGAATGTATTGGTGTCAGTTCTACAGCAAGCATATTCTAAGAAATTCTACCCATATATGTTAAAACCCTACAGACTCAACATTATATCAAATCCACAACTGTGTTTTATCAAATGGTCTATTTATTAATTACGGTTTTGCGGCCAATCAGTGACATTTATTTAGTACATCGTGATTGGTTTTTTTTATTTTTTTATTTTTTTGTGAAGTGAAAATCAAATGTGAAAATGTTGACATGGCTCAGTCCCTACTGAGACACTGCAGGTCAACACAGAATTAATGTATTAGATTATTAGTGGTATAACAGTGCATATACTGGCCCTACATTGCATAAAATGGATAATAATCCATCTATCAGCTTATCCTTGGAGGGTCGTGGGGAGGCTGACACTGGGCAAGAGGCAGGGTACACACTGAACAGGAGATCGGTCTATCACAAGTCTGACACTTAAAAACAAACATCCAGTCACGCTCACATTCACACCTACAGGCAATTTAGAATCGCCAATTAATCTGCATGTCTTTGGACAGCAGGAGGAAACCGGTTCACCCAGAGGAGACCCACGCAGGCATGGGGAGAACATACAAACTCCGGTTCAGGATCGAACCTGGAATCTTCTTGTTGTGAGACAACAGTGCTAACCACTGCACGACCGTGCCGCCCGAATAATAACTGTTTAACAATTATGTATACTGACAGGACTAGTTTCCATTCAGGTGGATCTGTTTGAACAGTAGGTGCTTGACCATCACACTCAGTGTCAAAGCTGTGGTATGAAACTTACTGCGACACTTGGCACAGCGTCCCTTGTCGTACTCCAACAGGTCGAGGGTCCGGCTTCGTTCGCTGACCGATCGCCTCTGCCCGCTCTCCCTCAGCCGAGCTGCCTCCTCTTTGGCGTACACCCCGAGCTCCTGTGTGTAGCGCCCATACATCTGGAAACAGAAACAGTAAGAGCATTAGCTTATGAATTCAATGTACACAAACCCCCAACAAGCCCTAACAATAATGGGACTGTAACTGTACATTAAAACAGGGAAAAGTCACAACTATAGGATGTCACATGTTGAGGCAATTCATTTTGTAATTTTTCCCAAAGGTGCAATTAATTAATTTGACATTAAATACGACCATATTGGTGGTTGTCCATCCTCTCCACCAATCAAATATGTTTGTAAAAGAAACAAGGGGACACAGAGACTGGTTTAACAAGAGAATGCAGTGCTGCTGACTGGCAATGCTTTATTTGGTAATGTTTTTTTTACTTTTTTCTCAAACTGATATTGACCTGGAAGACCTCTGTACCATCAGGGCCCTCACCCTACCTACAGGTCAGAGGTCAGCCTAGAGGTCAGTATCGAAGAATACCTTCAGAACATTTATCCTATCCTATCCTATCCTATACTAACCTCCTAAAAATGACAAAAGTTGTCTTTTTCCTTAAAGGAAACACATTCTCTCTCTTTGTCACAGTCACAGCAATAAACCGAATCATTTCTCATTGGCTCTAAACTGACCGAGCCTCAACCTTAACTATGACCCCAGTATATCAAACCACATACACAAACATACTCACCCTAAAACTACATAACACACACACATGCACACAAAAAAGACGTCAAGTCAGCAGTACAAGAGACAGGAAGCGCTAGGTTTTGTACACCGCCCAGAAACCAGCTCCCCCTCCCATAATGCTCCTGGGTGGTGGACAGGAACACGGGCACAGAAAAATTTCCCGTTTGCTGCCCGTCACAACACAGCATGGTATTTAAACCTGCCTGAACTCAAGGTCATCAAGGCTGATTTCAGCAGTATGAGAGTTGCTGATGGGCAAATGTTGGATATTAGTAATAACAACAGTCAGACATCACCATTATAATAGACACATACAGCCTAAGGATCTTTTCAGTGCAGATTTTTTTGCACTTAACCTCAGAGAGAAAGTAAGATCCTGCCAGCTCATCAGATGACAAAGGTTACAGACTGGCCCTATAGGAAGCAACATTAGATTCTTGGCCGATAAGTTCTGAATCAGAATGTCTCACAGACACATTTCTTTTTCTAGGATTGCAAGAAAAAAACAAAACATTAGGTATGTATAATTTGATTAGTGCGAGAACATTTGTCAGCCATTCTGAACTCCTGCAAAACCTACTGTTAAATCAGTTGTGCAAAACTGAACAATATTTTGTTCAGTTTTGCACAATATTTTGCACACAATGTATTTGAATGTCCTAAATTACATTTATTACTCTTCAAATCTAAACCCAGTGGTTAGAGCCACTGGGGAGCGGGGAAACCGAGAATGTAACATACTGTAGCATCATTCTACTGTAAATGCACAGTGCTAGACCATCTTACTTAGAGTCCATGACATATAAGTTTTGCATTATGTTCTGGCACTGATGTTGTTTTCGGTGATGTTGGTGCTGTTGGTGATGTAGGTGATGTTGTTGTTGTTGTTAGTGGTGTAATCGGTGCTGTTGGCAGTGGAATTTTTTTTTAGTAGCTCTTGTGTTGGCGTTGCTGTGGGTGTTGGTCTTTTTCTTAGCTTTGGTATTGTTGTTGGTGGTGCTGATAGTGTTGTTGTTGGTAGTGGTGTTAGTGGTGTTGTAGGTGGTATTGCTGTTGTTGTCATCTTTATCATTAAGCTTGCATTAGTCTTAACAGTGTTAACGAATGTGGTGAATGTGTTAACAACCTGCCCATAATTAAAAGGTTGATGTGACAAAACAACCAGAAGCAAAAGCAAGAAACAAAAACTAATCACTAAATCTCCATATAATATCATTGACCAGAATGAAATTAGACAATAAAAACTTTAACAAAATCCCTATATCTTTCTATGTACAAATTTAATCCATTGGCAAAGACTTTTTTTCCCCCCAAACAATCATGTTAATCCATAGCTTCTCTCCATGCCCAGGGTCATTTTCTCGGTAGTACACCTTCAATGCAGCGCCAACAGCGCTTAGCCATGCACCCTATGGTCTCAAGTACTTTGCCATATTTGGACCCACTTTTGTCACTGAAAGAAAGAGCGAGTGTGTAGTAGAGCTGGGAGAGGAGCCATGTGGTGATAAAATAGTTTGTAAAGTTTGTTAACAAAATTATTTTGCATATTTACATTATAGGCCTTTTTTTAAACTAACAATTACTGTAAAATGTATTCAGTTCACTAAATATGACTAACATGCACATGGACAAAGACAATCTTAAAATAGCTGACAAAATTAAGAGTAGGTCTCGTTGTATTTAAGGACTTGGGGTCTTTCTATAAGCTGCCTCTCTTTCTGCCTTTGGATGAGGGGGATGGAAACTAATATAGAATATTTGTTAAATAATAATGTTCAAAATGAGCATAAATAATAACTATCATCAGTTTTAACCTAAAAATATGGGCATGACCTTGAAAAAAATGAATACTCTTTCCATGTCACAACAATGGCACTTCCCTTACTTTAAGACTGATATGGTTGTGTTTACACATCAAAGAAATAGGTACATTGCTGTTTCTGCTTTAATAATCAAATGACATGATTCACTAAATTTCCATGCATGTCAGGATAAAACAGAAACTGGTTGCAGGCCTACATTTTTTGAACACGGTCCCTATGGCCTGATGGAAGAAAGTGTTAAGCTAAAAGGCCCGCGCACACCCACACACCTACGCACATACAAACACTATGCTTAATTGTGAATGATGACAGAGATGCGCTTGGCACCTTGTAAACACCATCCGCCATGCACAAAAACAGGAGGCCTGCTGGCTATTTTTAGCAATAAACACACAAGCACACACACATTCTTGCACAAGTTTGTTTGAACTGTAAAGCTCATTAATTCACTGCTGTTTTATAGGGGTCAACGATCACAGCAGGTTGATGGACAACAATACAGGGTATTAAGTTGCATAACTGATAGTCAAAACAGAGGATCAAGGACATTAACCTGAATAAATGTCAGGTAGCCATTGACAGAAAGGATGGGTTCAAATCTAGTCAAACTGTCTGAATACATGTTTGACAGGGCCTCATCACAACCATGCTGTGAAAAGGTCGAATACTGCTGTGGCCGACCACTGCAGCCCTGTCTTGTGCAAGTTCTGTCCATATCAAGCATGCTTGGTATTTGTAAAGCCTCGCCAATTGTGTCACCAGGGTCAATGAAATACCAGCAGTCTCTGCCACTGGTATCAGCAATAGTGCTGATTTTTATTAAATGGCTCAGGCATCGGGCAGACGTGACTCATCTACATTAAACACTGTTTCTCAATGTCATTACAAATTTGTCCAGAATGATATACTGAAAAATTGCACAAGCCTGAAAACAATGTTGCTGTATAAATGTCTCTAGTTACCGTCTCAGCATGCTTCAAACAAGGAGCTTGTTGAATGATATAATAGCGTCTGAAATCACTTTCCGACCAGAGATTCGGGCGCACTGCATCCAACGATTTTCTAAACGTTCTGAAACTGACAATCTAACAACTATGCCCATTTTACGTAGCAATAAGCCGTGTGTGGAGAGATTAAGAAGTAGGATTTTTCGCCGCCCCCCCATCCCCCAACCCTTCCCATCTCAATGACAGCAGGCTTTTTGCCCCGCGTTTTAATGTGGCTGTTCATAAAACATACGGACACACTTTGTGATCTGACCACACCTTGCATGACCATGTTTGTTTGAGGCTTACAGAGACCTTTAAAAACTTAACAAGTGATTGGAAGCCTAAAGTGCCATGAGACTACACATCAGTTCAGCACAGTCGGGCAGATACATTTTTAATTAGAAAATCTGGGAAGTAAAAATTGGAAATAGAAAACTGGAACAGCGTGTGTTCATACCAAAGTCAGGTAAGTGACCATCTGCCTCTCATAAGTTGACCATTAGATGGCTGCCTGAGGCCAGGCACTAAATTGGAAATGCATTGCCTTTACCTATCTGCATAGTTTAAGCATATCAGTTTGTCTTTTCCTGTGTATATGTGTGTACTTTTGTTGTTTTCTGCATATCAGAAGCAAGCAGCATGCCTCCAATGTTCTTTATGTTAGTGTATTAATGAAAATGTATTTGTTTCTACAGACTGCTTCCTTCAGTGGGAAGCACTTCAAACTGCCTGAATCAGACTTATCGAATGATCTATGATTGAAATAGGTGGATTAACTTAACTAGGAAAGACATGATGAACTTTTCTTGGGGAGCAAGAGAGCAAAGCAAGGGGTTGTGTCCCAGCATCTGTCAGGGAGTTTTGAGTTGATGCAAAGCTCTGAATTGAGATCCCAGATACAGTAGCGGCCATTCCTTGGCAATGTTCGCTATTATGATTGAGATTATGCTCATCAATTCCAGTTCTTATTGAAATCAGGTTCTGATTAGAGCCAAATTATTTAGGTAAGACCAGTAAAAAATGTTACCGAAACCATTTTGATTTTCAAGTTGGATGTTCACAATGTTGTAGCTGTTAATTACTTGAGTTATACACATTACCATAAACTGATTCTGGGGTCAATACGAGTTGTTTGACAATTCTGCTGGAATTGCCTAAACATATTAGACTGATGTCTTCCTTTGCATTAACTTATTGTGATGCAGTGATCACATTTTGATGCATCATTACTGCCATTTGGTAAGTTTAACCACACTTTGAAGCGCTGGTGCAACATTATGCAAGTGTTGCATTCATTACCAATGATATAGACCAAAGTGAAGAACTGAAGAATAGATAAGCAGTATCAAAATCAAAAACCGTAATTTCACAGAAAAATGTATTGAATGAAAAACCTCAAAATACCTTGCGGGATCCATGTAAAAGTTTAATAAAGTAGTAAGGAAGGAATGAACACAAACAGTGGGAAAAAAGAGGAAAAATCAACAAGGGAAACATTTGAGAAGTGATTTGGGGTTTCTGACATCAAATTCCAACCGCTGTTCTACCCAAGATGCCATTCTGCGTGGCATTCTCGGCCACATTCATGATCAGCAACCCTAAGTTTTAATTACGTAAGGAGACTTCAAAGGCGATAGAAACTCAAAAGTCCCAAAAACAAGTGGGCAGAAATAGACCTTCTCAGATGCACCCCCTTCAAACTCGCATCTGACCAGAGGAAGAAAACAAACAGACCCATCCAGAACAAAGGCATTACTGGTTGAAAGCCTATCATTATGTTGAGCATAGTCAGAAATGGGCACTTGGCTGAGCCTGCCTGCCTGGGTTAATGGATCCCAGATGAACGGGTTGTCCTGGACTCATTCTACTGGCCGCTGGGGCTAGTAAGATGGCACGGGTGACGAATAATTCCAAGGGTATTAATCACTGGGAAGGAGCAGGAGAGAATATAAAGCAAGATCCTGTGAAAGCTTACATTTGTTTAAAGACCATGAAACTAAGAATTCCATAATGAACAATTAACATGGATGAAATAACACAGTTCAAAGACTGACAAACCTGTAATTAACAAGTGACAGTTTGCTAAGACGAAAACCATAAATACACCTCAAGGGTCAAGTGACCTTGTTTAATGACCCTTGTAACACTCAAGATAACAGGTGAGATAGAGGTGGGAGATAAATCCAATCTCTGTCCTTGACCTGTTTTTTTTTTTTTTTAACATATTAGAGTCTTCCAGAGATTCTACAAGGTAGGTTGGAGGAGGGAAAACATCTCATCAGTCTGAGCTAGCATCTGAACACTCGAGGTGTGTCAGGTGAGGCCTTTTACTTGTAGTAAATTGATCTAAATCCACTAGTCCTATCTTTTTATAAAATTCTTGAAAAATGGTTCACTAAATGAAAAAAACAATAGATGACTGAAATAAAGCTTCTAAAACTTTGAAATGTGAAATTTTCAGAAAAATTAAAGAAACAACCTTGTTTACTTCTATGCATTTGTAAAAGTTTCACAAATGCGTGGGTTGCAGAAGTTTCCCAACACACAGGAGGATCAAAAACATTCTTCAAGCACCAGTATTTCTGCTATATACACTTTGCATCTGCCTACCGGGACAAATCCTGGTGGGCAACTGCATCGGTGGGCCGGTTGGCCATCAAAAAACTGAAAGGTTTAACCGGCCCTGTCAGTCTCTTTACCGGGCCACTCTGTGTGCCTGTCATTTGGACTTCTCCGGCAAAATTTGAAAACTGTGTATAGTTCTTAGACAGACAGACAGACAGACAGACAGACAGACAGACAGACTTCAATCAATGTTTGCAGGCTATACAGCACTATGATGCTCTTCAGTCACTAATGCACCACACAGGTTGAAAGCATGTCACCTAGCAATGCTGGCTCTCAAATGTCAGTAAGCCACTGCCTAAAGCTTTTACACGGTTTCTATAAATATGTCCAAAAACTACTTTATTCTCTTTTGAAATATGGAAAAATAGGCACAATAGCTACATCATCATAATAGCTGATACAGTACTCCCTCACACAAAAAGTGAGGAAAATTAAAATTTCAGTTTGACTTTAAATCCAAACATGGAGATGTATAGAAAATCTTATTCTGTTCTATAAGCCCTATCTTATTTGTTTTGTTTTTTTGCTTGTAAAGACATACAGCATAACTGTACTGTTCAAACACATACGCGCATGCACACACACAGACCAAACAGTACTGTTAAGTGAAGTCACAACACTAAAAGAATCCAGTAGAACAAAGATAAGTCAGTTTTTTACAAAGGTTAATCAGGGGTCACCGAGAACTTGGAAAACACAAAAGCCCGTGTGTGTATGAGTGTGAGAGTGTGTGTTTGTGTGTGTGCGTATGTTTGCTATCTTGTGTGGTATTAAGTGTGGTTCGAAGTCAAGTTCAAGCAAGTCAGGCTGAGCATATTAAGAACCCCAAATGAGGGAACAAAACCTGGAATATACGGACATGAAAGAGACTAGAGAGCTGGAGAGAAACACACACACGCTCATGCATGGACACACAAACACGCACAGCTGGCTGCAGTCCAATCGGTCAACCCCAAATGACCAGGAGCCTCACCGTTCTTACCCAGCATGCCACTACTCACTTCAGCTAATGAATGCCCTCACAGCGTGTGTGCATGTGTGTCCATTTCTCTGTGTGTGAATGTGTGTGAAGAAAATGGAAAAAGAGCATTGATTTTGATCACTCAGAGATTCAGAGTGGTGCAGTAAAAGGGAACAGAAAGCCATCAACCTTCCTTTTTCAAAACATTCATCTACACAATAACAGGTAGAGAGGGCAGTTCAAGACACACTTTTTCCTACTGTTTTTTTATGTGTGTGAGTGCAAGTGTGTCGGCACGCTTGTGTGGGAAGGAAGGAATAGCAGAATTTGAAAGAATCCCTGTGCAATTAATCTAAAGGAGAGACTGTGTGAGGGGGTGAAGGAAGAAAGGGTGAATAGTGAGACTGTGTGGGACAGGGGAAGAAATTTGATGTTATAAAAGACTTTTTCACCCTAACGAGAATAAAATTGTGGAGGGAAAACACTGCATCCTTGTAACTTTTTTAGGTTAACAGAATGTTATTGGCAACAGCAGTACCTTCGCCTTACAGTATTCTGAAGAGCTGACTTTTCCTATTCAAATGTGGCATATTTTAGGGGAACTCCTAGTTCAATATATCTAAACTTTGGCACCAACAATAACTGCAACTTCAGCTACACCATCATTCAACTTTTTGGCTCCAAAGAAATTTGGGGGTCCGTTTTTTGGCTCAAAACATTGATCCAAAAAGATCTTAGCCAATATTTATCAAACTGAACAAATTGGACTTTTGAAGTTAAGTGAAAGATGAGACTTAAAAAAACAGTACTTATGATGCTCAATTCTCACATGATTTCTCTCGCTTACCAGCAGTAGAATTTATTTCCTGCTTCAGATTACTTTTCTTTTGTTACCATTTCAGGCAATTTCATATTATTTCATCCATTTTTGAATAATTCCTGTATAAACAGTATACAAATATTGGATTGTTGTTAATTTCCCATGTTAAGTGTTACTGGGAATATCAATGATTTCACACAAATAAAAAAAACGTTTGGATAAAAAAACTTTTCGGAAACTATTAAAATCCCATATAGTCTTAAAGGATAACATACTTGAACCACAGCGTAAAATGATTTCCATTGTAAACAGATGTGTAAAATCAGTACACTTCACTTTGTAAGGTTAACTTTTCTTTCACTTGATAAATGTGTCATATTCTCCACACTAAGCAAAGAATTTTACTACTACTAAGTTGGCTCTTCAGAGCATTCATAAGTGTTATTCCTAGAAGTCTGAAGAAGAGGCTGAAGTAGAGAATGTACAGTAAATAAAGATTTCCCAATATTCCTGTGGGGCACCCCAGGGGGCTAATTGGGAGTCTTGTGTGCTTGCGCTAGGCTGCCATGCCAACCTTAGGGGCCTCTCTCACACTGACCCAGAGCTGGACAAACAAATGGAAGAAAAGAAGGAAGGATGTATGGACGGATGACAGAAAAAATGAGGCAGGAAAAGCCGCAGGAGGTGTCTTAAGAAAGCAGCGTGGCAGTGACGGACAGATGGGAAATAAAGGTAAAGAATAAAGAAAGTAAAAAGAGAATGGGATAATGTGTGTGTGTGTGTGTGGGGGGGGGGTTGGAAGTTTGGCACTATATACAGAATCCATCCTACAATGTGAGCTGAATTTAGATTTTAACTGTGCATTCGGGAGGAGGGAGGAATAAAAAAAGATGGTGGGAGAGAAGAATGGAAGAGTGCAGCTGTGAACACTGTAGGAATGGCAAGTGATTAATGAAGGAGGCTTTACACCTGTCTCATGTTAGAGCTATAGGGAGAGCAAAGAAACATAGTGAATTACAGTACACATACACGCACCAATGCACACAATAGAGTGCCAGTAGAATTACCGCCTCACGATTCTATGCCTCCGCCAACCAGTCAAGTTGTCTTTCCAGACTATAATATATATATTGAAGACTTTGAAGGAATCTAATAAAAGGTATCAAGCGTATGTTGTCATAACAGCGTATAAATTCTTCAGTTATGGCCAAATCCAAGCGAACCGGTGTGCCAGATGTAATGAAATTCCCTCCAGGCGCTCCTGAGATATCACGTTCACAAGAGCTTACATACGTAGATATTTACAGCTACAGACCCTCATTGACAGTTGATCGGTATGTGCCTTCAGCCCTTCAGAATTCATATCCTCTGACAGGAAGATCAAGTTCAGGTGCAGATTCTAGCGACAGGGTCTGCTTAGTGACAGTCAGCATAATATAACTCACTCGTGCAATTGACTCAATGTTGCGTAGCTACTTCATTTAGTTTTAGAGTTAATCAAGCCAGATAGGATAATACATGTACATATTCACTGAGCTTTTTAAATACAATATTATAGGGATGAAACCTGCTGGTAAAACCTATATTAGAAGCGGGATTTGAATTTCTTGCCTCCATCTGGAGACCAGAAGTCCCTTTGCTCAGGAAGGAGTCAACCCTTGAGTCCAGTACCTTAGACTGCCTGGCCATCCTGTACACTGAAAATATGAGCTCACCAAAGTCAATTTGCACTTCTTCAATCAACACAACTTTCCAAACTTACAGGACACTTCTAAAAACTGTGTAACAACACCTATTAAGCTGTGTAATTTATACATTCATCATTGATACCATTGAAAGCAGCATCATATTGCAGTTATTTCACTATTACGTTTAAACTAAGTTTTCTGAGGGTAACTCTGAAATTATTCCGGGACCTTCCACTCACGGACAAAGTGAACTGAGTTGCCTGTTGAACATGTCTAACCACAAATCCTGATACAATTTAAAACAAAAAGCTCCATCGCCCAACGTGGGGCTCGAACCCACGACCCTGAGATTAAGAGTCTCATGCTCTACCGACTGAGCTAGCCGGGCATTGTCTCATGTCTCATCAAAAGTAAAAAGTCTTCTCAAAAAACACATTCATTATTACAAAAAGCATGCTTTAAATCAGGAAACTCTCCAAGAGATTATCTTTAATGCTGAAGAGAAAAGGATTGCAAAGACTCCACTGATTGCTGGAGGTTATAGGTAGATCAACAAACCATGACAGATCAAGCTGTCCCATAAGGAATAATGCAAATTATGAAAATATCACTTTTGTTAAGCAAATTTCAGTACTGATTACATTGTCTATGTCATGGATAAAAAACAATTTTGTGCTGCTTTCTTCATTGAACCTATGTTCTACTGACTGAGCTAGCGTGTCTACGTAGCATAGCTCCTGCATCATGTGTTCAGGCACATCCAAGCCATGCTTGGGAAGAGGCTCAGTCTGTTGCACTGTTTACTCTTGGTTCGGCTTGCTGCAAAACTGCTAGTAACGGTCGGCTACAGAGTGTCATTGAGAGTTGATTAGTGTGTGAGGATTTAGAAGTTATATCCTCAGATGCATCCTTCTGTCACAGGTCAAACTCAGGTGTAGATACTTTTGTAGAGTAGCTTAAGAATTTAGGAACTTTGCCCCTCATAAAAGTTCTATCGCCCAACGTGGGGCTCGAACCCACGACCCTGAGATTAAGAGTCTCATGCTCTACCGACTGAGCTAGTCGGGCTTGCCACATACCAGGAGATCATCCATATTTCTAACTAGCACAGTCTGCGTATTGACAATTACCTCCATATACTGTAACTCAAAAGTACAGCTGAACTAAAAGAGAAATAAGGTGGAAAACCAGAGCATTTTATATCACAATACTGACCTACTGGTTCTGTGAAACATACCAAAACTAATGTTTAACACATCTGTTGAGCAGAAACAGAGCAACCTCCACATCTGTCTTAATGCTTTTCAAATTTCGCAGGTCTATCCCCCATTGGGAAGCCTCACTGATGTTTACCTGTCTCTTCGCCCTTGCTTGATCATAGCACTTCTTTTCACTTCTTCGCTTTGCTCTTCTGACATTCCTCTTGGCTGTTTCTCGGCCATCTCTCCTCCTTGACACTGCAATTATGTTGTCGAGTTCAGTGCGTTAGCATGTGCCAGATTTACCGTCTGTGGGTCCCACTGCCCCCTTTCCCCCATATCCCCTCTTCTTCTTTCCCTTGTCCCGTGCACAGCACAAACACCCCCTGTTGCTGATTGGCTGGAATAGTGTTGTGTGGCTCGGTCCGAGCCACCTTGTTTGTTTCCCATTAACAGAGCCAGGGCTGTGTAGGTACACCTGATTTTTTTCCCCACACACACAGAACAGACAGCTAGCGGACAGTGAGGAGATATTGACAAAAGTGTGTTGGACCAGAATTGCACCTTTAATTATGTTCCAGAGGGTCAGTACATTAATATGATTATTCAGTCCAATAAGAAAAATTTCCAAAATCTACCAGAGGTCAAATTAAGCGCGTGCGCGCGCACACACACACACACACACACACACACACACACACACACACACACACACACACACACACACACACACACACACACACACACACACACACACAGTGTAACTTCTTCCCCTCATCTCCCTCTTTTCTACATCAGTTAGACAGATGAACACTGATGCTGTCCTACAGTGACAGCTCTCTCTCTGTCCATTTGCTGCCTCATTCCCTTGCTCCAGAAATCAGGCCCAATGGCAGGCTGGCAGCTGCACATTAGTATTAGTGCCACGTCTCGCCCACTGCCACAAGAAAAAGCCACATATCCAGCAAAGCACTGATATTCACCTGTGGACTCTGTGTGTGTGTGTGCCACTGAGTGAGAGTGAGTAGCAGGTGCACTCTCCAGTTGCCTCATTAAGAAAACCCTTATTTACTTGGGCACATCCAGCTCTGCTGGCAAACTGCTCTCCTGCTCTTTCCAAAACATTGTCTTCCATCACTCTCTGTCCTTTCTTCTAAGGTTCTTCCACAT
Source organism: Xiphias gladius (assembly GCF_016859285.1). Classification (NCBI taxonomy): domain Eukaryota; kingdom Metazoa; phylum Chordata; class Actinopteri; order Istiophoriformes; family Xiphiidae; genus Xiphias; species Xiphias gladius. The sequence goes on along the minus strand of NC_053406.1, from coordinate 4,770,028 downwards.
GCAGTTTCGAAGGGCAATGCTGATACTGATTTGTTTTTGAAACTGCCTTCAGCCAAATAATTGTGGTATACAGCATAACTATAGCTGCAATAATCAAAATTTTCATATTAACAATCGATCAGATGATTTCTTTGAATGTAATAAGGGATGCTGCTAGTGACGAACCCATAAAGAATTATCACCCAACTCAGCAGCCTCCCAGGCTCTACTTTTTAGCTTCTTTCAGCTCATTATTTTGGTTTTCAGGCCCGCATCTTCACTGTTTTGCTTCACTCCCACCAGTTTACTCATCAGTATTGTTAGTACATGTAATAATATGTCAGTGTTGTTTTTTACAGCTTCTTTCTGCTGCATCCAAATTGCTAAATAAATAAATAAATAAATAAATAATTCACGTAATAAGAATAATAACACCAGATCCTTGACCTCAACAGACCTGAACAAAGAGAACATCAACAATGGTAGTAGCGTGATTCACCACCAATTAAGCAGCAGCCATGGTTGGAAAGACTGAAATTATATGTCACTTTTCCCTGCACTTCAGTTTACACGCTCCATCATGCCTAAAAAACACACATTTTCTCTTGTTAAGTAGGGTTGTTCCCTGCAGAATCAGAACAGGACCTTCACAACGCCGTTTGGTTTCAGAACTAATGTACAATAGCAAATCATTTGCATGAGGTGGAGTGCACAATGAAAAGCAGCACTTTCTTACAAAGCAGCTAACTAAGATGCTACGGACTACATCTTAATATTAACAATCACTATTACTTTCCTAACATATTATCCCTGTCCCCTCTAATATTTTCTGTTCTATATTATGTAAAGTATTGGTGGGATTGGAAAGTAGCATTACAAAACTCTGGCAATTCAGATGAACTTTCCAATCTTTCTCCTTATCAGTGAAATTATCACTGTCAAGTGTTATGCCTTCCAACAATGCCAGAATCCCACTGGATGTGTGTTGGTGACGTCAGCACATTTATCGTCAAAGTTGAATTTACTTTAAGTTGGCCGCAAAGCATGGCGGAAAAAAACAGACTTAGGTCAGGTTTTTGTCACTAGGAACAAAGTGGACCCGTGAAAGCCTCTAGAACAGGTATGGTATGTTTTTTTGCTTGTTTGTTTTTTTTCTTTAGCTAAGGAAAACAGCCCTATTTTCATCCTTGTGACTACACTTTATAGATAATCCAATGGGTTTGTAAATGGTTTATTTGGCTTCCAGAGCAGGAGAATTTACTCAACCCATATAATATTAACACTTAATTGCTCAGTTTATCACACAGAAATTATTTAAAACTTGATATGAATGTGTGAGTATTTTCATTTTGACACAGAAGGACTTTCAGAGTGAAAAAGTCTCTGTAATAGCATTTAGACAAATGAGTTTTGGAATAAAATGTCCATTTAAAGTGAAATTATGAAATGATTTTAAGTGGATTAGCACTCCTTGAGGCAGGGTGAGAAAGCCTTCATTAGAGATTTTTAGATTGCTGATAAAAATTCACCCACACCACTCTGGGATCACTGGTCGGACATGTGATTAAAAAATTAGTAAAATTAGTAAAATTAGTATGCAAGAGCATACTGTTCAATAAGTGTGGTCCATCACCTCAGACATTTCTAAACATCTACTTCGATCCAACACAGTACACACACACACACACACACACATAGTACACACAGTACACACAGTACACACACACACACACAGTACACACACACACACACACAGTACACACACACACACAGATATATATAGTATAAAGGGAGTCAGAATAAGGACACTGCAGTGAGAAGCGAAAGTGTCATGTAATTAGAGGAGCAGTTCTGGTGGACAGATTCCCATTAGGGGAACTGTTCAGATGACGTGGTTGACAGCAGTGTGCTCTTACTCAAACCACACTTAGCTCAACATAGTGCACATTCAACGACACACATCGTGACTGGTAGAGTAAAAATAAAAAGCAAAGAAAATCATTCCCTCGTGCTCTAGGGCTGTCACGGCATTTTGGCATTTATGCCAGTATGTGGGATTCATAAAAAACTGACGCTAGATGCTAAATTAGCAAAGCGCAGGTAAACTTTAAAAGCTACATAATGTATTACTTAGTTCCTCCAATCATTCCAGTTACACTTGCTCATAAAAGTTCTTTGTAGCCCCCTGACTTGTATTTACCTGCCGACACCCATGACCACATCAGTGATTATGACAGTAACTCCTCTAAATGCTCTCAGACTTGACAATTTCGCAGCACAAGAGACACCAGGCTTATACACCAGAAATAACAACGCATTTGCATGAGGTAGAGGGGTCTTTTGTTGCAGGGAATTATGGGAACATTATAATTCCAACTCCTGAAAGCCAGTGTGCATCACTTTGACATTTCACAGATTTTTTGCTAGTTCCTAGTCTAAGACAGTTAAAATGCAGATCAAAAGTTCCCAGAGCCAAAAGTGGCATCTTGAAATAGAAGCAAATCCATATATTTGTAAAGCTAGAATAAGCAAATTATTTTTTCATTTTTGCTTGATGGATTGCCTCAATTATTAATTGTCTTCACTAACTTACACCAAGACCTACCAATCTAAATACTTTTACACTTCTTGATATGCTAGTTTAACTCAGTAGCAATGTCAGACTCACAAGTCAAGGCCAAAAGTGAGACATTCTGACGGAATAGTGCTTAAAGAGAATAAATCACTTGACTGACTTTATGTCTTCACAGCCAATTTATCATATCTCAGCTCCTCTTCTATTTTGAAAATGAACTGATGAAGATCTGACTGCGCAGTTTTCTACTTCATCAACTTGTTTATGCAGAAATATAGTAGAAAAAATTAACCAGGTCAATGAGGGCCCACATCTAGTTTTTGCCTCGGGGCCCTAAAAATATATTAATCTGGACATGTGAACCACTAGAAAAAACTAATGCCACGAAACATGATCCTTATCCTAATTAAATATCGATAATAAACTGCTGGATACAGACTGGGGAGGTGTAGCGCGTACACTTATTTCTCATTTTCAAATGAAAGAATTGAATCAAAGAATTGAAAGATGAAGTGAGGCGATGGCATGGCAAGAGACAATGGAGTCCCAGTGAGAAAAGGGTGAGACTGAGGGAGGAAGGGAGGGAGAAAAGAGATTTATGCACAATGGCTTCCAGTGTTCGTCTCTCTGTTAGTTTCTGCCCCTCACACATGCTCGGTCAGGACGTGGGAAGGCACCACCATGGCACTGGCCTGTACTGCCCCCCCCAACACACACAACAACACACACAAACACACACAGAGCTGGAGACACAGTGTTCAGCAAACTTATCACTGACATCTGTCTGAGAAAACACAGCTGTGACAATAACTGGCCTGGAGAATGTGACAGGCAGAAGACTGTAAGACAGAAGGAAGGACAGAAAGAGAGAAAAACAGAGAGAAAGACAGAATTTCAGAAAGAAACACAACAAGAAAGATACAAAGGGAAGTGAGAGACAAAGAGAAACTATGCAAGACAGAACAGGAAAAAAAAAAACAAAGAAAGAATAAAGAAAAAGACAAGACATGATTCAACAAGTGATGTTAATCCTCAAGAAATGGAGGTGGAAAGAACATGCAGAGAGAGAGAGAGAGAGAGAGAGAGAGAGAGAGAGAGAGAGAGAGAGAGAGAGAGAGAGAGAAGCTGAAATATGAGAGTCATAACATAAACAGAACTCCAGTGTGTGGGAACGAGAAAAAAAATTTGAGAGCGCTTGAGAAAAGTCAGATACAGACCCAGGTGAGAGGAAAATAATAAAAGAAAGTCTCATTGAAGACTCAGAAATTCAGCGACTGCACTGTCTCTCTCTCACACACGCGCGCACACACACACAAACACACACAACTTCAGAGAGACAACAAGAGGATGATGAGGAGGAGGAGGGCCACAGCTTAGTGCCAAGCGGGCTAGTTTTGTGTCAGTATCTGTAATGGAATAAAGGCTGCCTCAGACAGTATCCAATCAACCAGTGTGTGTGTGTGTATGTGTGAGACAAACCTGCAGCCATCAACATAGAGCTGCGCTGCACACCACCCCCACCACCCACCAGCTACACCCCCCTCATCAATCATTTTAATAAGAGTCCCCTCACTTAGCTTTTTAAACCTAAGATATATACACACATACATATATACATATACATATACATATACATATACATATACACATACATACATACATATATACATACATATACACACACACAAACACACACACAGAGCGTATGTGATATATAATGCTGTATGTGGAGTATATTCTATAATTAAAAAGAAGCTTCTAATGATGAAATACGTGGTTTTCACTGCATGATGAAGGAAAAAAGCAAGAGGATGAGAAGGTGGGACAGGCGAAGGAAAAGAAGATGAAGAAGACGATGAAGAAGAAGATGAAGAAGAACAACAGGAAGAGGAAGAGCAAGAAGAAGCAAAGGAGGGAAGAGGAGGATAAGAAATAGTAGATGATGAAGAAGAAGAAGAGAAGGGAGAGGAAGAGAAGGAGAATGAGAAGGAGAAGAAGAAGAAGAGTAAAGTAGGAGAAAAAGAAAAAATAGATAGAGGAAAAAGCTGGAGAGAAAGAGGAAGAAAAGCAGGAATATGGACAAGGAGGAGGAGGAGGAAAGGAAAACAAGGGAATTTGAAAAGAAAAGTTGAAGAAGACAGATGGGACAAGGACAAGGAAAAGAAGACAGAAAAAGAGGGAAGATGGAGGAGAAATAGGCATAGAAACAGAAGGAGAGGAGAGAAAAGGACAGGGACAAGAAAAAGAAGGACAGGAATGTGACAAAAAGTGAGAAAAAGACAAGAGGAAAGAAGAAAGGAGTGGTGAGTAAAAAAAGGTAGAGAGAAGCAGAGGAAGGAGAAAGGCAAAGAAAAGATGGACAGAAAAAGGAGGGAGAAGGTGTCAAAAGGGTAAAGAAGAAGACAACGACAAAGAAGAGAGAGAAGACAACAAGAATGAGGAGGTGGAGAAATGGGGGGCAGGAAACTATATTTTGAGATATGAGGCTATTTTTCACATCCTACAAAACCGAATCATTTCTATGTTGTAAGAATGACTCTTTACATACTAACCTGGAATAAAAACATTACCTTTTGAATGATTCTGGGGAAGAAAATTTCCTAGAAGAGTGGATTCTGGGCTAATACAAATATTGAGGGATCATTCAGGGATATACAGGTACTGTAGATTTTGGATACACTGGATTAACAACAATACTGTGGACAAACAGATGCTTTTTGAGGAATCTGGGTCTCTCAGGAAATTATGTATAAGGAAGTGTTAATTGAATCTGAATGAGGAAGGGGGTTCTCAATAGCACCAACATTGACACTGTCAGTACACAAACACATGAACAGATGATGCAGATGTTTGCAATACACAGACAGAAATGACTTTTACCCCGTTTTAAGGGATTAACTTCCTTAGCTTTATCATGCGAGATGAGATTAGCTCAGTCAAGTTTATTCACTCACTCACAGACACATACACAAAAACACAAACACAGTGGGGACAAAGAACGCATTTAACCAAACAGTGTTGAAGTAAAATAAAAGGAGAAGAAGTGGAGAGAGAAACAAAGTGTAAAGGGGAGGAGAAGAGAAGCACGTTGAAATGATTAAACTAGCAGATCTATTGTGTGTGTGTGTGTGTGTGTGTGTGTGTGTGTGTGTGTGTGTGTGTGTGTGTGTGTGTGTGTGTGTGTGTGTGGTGAACAAATCTTACACTGGAGCAGGCAATAACAGCAGCTTTTGTGGTGTAACATCCACTAAAACCAGAAAAAGGCCAATATAATCCCTATTTCATAACCTTGCCAATCAACAGTGTTGCATGGCCTTGTGAAAATGATTTTGCGAATGCTCCCACCCAGTCCTCAATCTCCCAAATAATCACTTGGACAGGTGACAGTGAAAATGCTCCACTCTGGTGCCTTGGTAAATCCACTTAGTGGACCAATTACGTCAGAGCATTTTCAGATGACTAGAGGATATTAAAAAAAAAAAAAAAAAAAAAAAATTACTCAAGTGCATGAAGATAGCATCTTCTTTATCACAACATTACGTGACACATTTCAACTCTACACCTATGAGAGAAGGGAAACGACAGAGCACTCTCTTTTTGGTTACAAGCATCTGGATTCTGTGACACGCTCTGAATTGTGTAAATGGAAATAAAGGTTTTATTGATATAACTAGTTCAACACTGATAATGAGATGCTTGGATGGAACTTGCCTGACGTATGTGTCAATATCAAACATCCAAATGTGACTATGAGCACGCTAAAATAAAATTCCTCAAATTTTAAGGAATTTTTCCCCCCAAAAAAGTCTATTATTCGCAGGATATAAAAAAACATTATACGGGAAAATAAAGCCATTCATTATAAAGCGGGGGGATAATGAATGCAACAATAAATACTAAGAGGCGGTGTCCATTTCTAGGTTTTACTTATAGAGCAAATTACTTTGCAGTTAAGATTTAAATAATCTTCATTCATCACCTCTGTGCTACAAAGCCAAAATGCAGTAACCGCATATTTGGTCACAACTGAGTTAAAACTAGAATGTGACTTTTTGACATCTGTTTTATCACACAAAGAAATTGTTTTCCATAGTAATGTATAATTCCTGTGAAAATAGCAAATAAAATTTGTATTAACTGACAGAGCTAACTGGTGAAATAGCCACAGGCTTGAATTAGCTAACATCAAATTTACTTTTTTTCCTCTCTAGCTCACTCAGAAAAACACTTAATTTTGATTTTTACCTCATCATTTTCTTTGATAACATGTTAATATGGACAAGAAAGCTGAAAGAACACCTTTTGTTTGCAGGTACTGCAGTATATCCTTGCATTCTGTTAAGATTATCCAAAGGCAGAGTGCAGTATCTTCAATTATTCTTTTTTTTGTTGTAGATATTTGCAAGTTCTGTGGCAATGATTTTCTTTTTTGCTTAAATAGCCTGTTTAACATGGCATTAAATGGAGATATTAAAACCCTTCTCTTTGTTACACAGTTTTCGAGCCAGCCGGAAAACTTTAAACTCCCTTTTCTCAACTTGCCATTTCTTTTGTTACTTCTCCACATCTCAATTTAGGTGACAGTTTCCCAAGATGTTGCTATTTGAAAAACTACCAATTTGATAAGGTCATAGAAGTTTGTCAGACCACATATGTTCATGTATAACAGCATCACCATCTTGACAAACTTGCATGCAAAGTGTTTAATGCACTGCATGTAATGTACGTTGATCTAGCAGCACTGAGGCATTATGGCTCTGACCGCAGTTACAGGTTTTTGCCATTGAATTTGGTTGTGTTTAAAAGCCCAATGCAAAACCGAGTAGTGATCTTTATTATCACTGTCACTGTTCGCATTATCACTGCGAAACTGTGTATGGATTGTGTTAATGAAACCCAATACACACTGCAGATGTGTCCGGTTCAAAAGCAGATAAAGCTGAAAAGCAGCAGATGAAGAATCCTAACACAGATAACAGGGTTGTGGACATAAGCTTCCAATTATGTAATACTCCCTTTTCACAGCAGACAATTGCTTGTAACAGGATGAAAAGCACAGGTGTAAGTTTTTAATGATTGATACACCCTAAAAAATAAAAGAAAGAACCAATGTATTAGCCTCACTCTGATAAAAATATTGACATGGTGCCAAAAAATTCCCCAAAGTACACACCAAAGGTCCATCTGGTCGCATTCAGGCAAAAATCCAATATGCTGAGATAATGATCAAACTGTCTGAGACAAATATTTCCAAGAACACAAGACAAGACACTGACCAATTAGTGATTTGACTCCAAAAGATGTTCAGGCCTTGGTAAGGAGCAACTGGGGGTGTTCAGGGGGTTGTTGTTGTTCCACCTCAGCAACTGAGGTGGAATACATGACTGAAATGGCCCCAGATCATAGTCTGAGGTCACCAGTAGTGTAGCAGGAGGTCAGATTGCTGCAGCTGTCTTTTGTCAGAGTCAATAACTCGACTGCCTCAGTCACATAGTCGTTATGTAAGAGACGTAGGGGCTGACACTGCATTCATCTGCTACGGCTTCAAGAAAATACCTTTCACCTTACGGCACCTCACTGATGATAAATGAAACATATGTATAATCTGTATAAATACATGTTTAAATGGCAAAGACTGAGGTGTTGAAGGCTTCCAATCTCACAAATAGTGAGATGCACACTCTAAAAAGACCCAGCAAAGAGTTTCTGTCTGTTTTATAATAATATGCCACCCTGGAAATGAATGACAGCCAACATCAGGTTGTGTTGTAATAAATCTGCAGGACCATTAAGCACACTGCCACAGTCACCACTGACTTACTGTAATATATCAGCATGATTTATAAAATTCAAAATTTGTATTTCAGGCATTAAAATACTGTTCTCAAACAAAAACTCACTTATATAGTATCAGAATAGTAATGAAAAAATTTTTTCAAGCCTAATGCTGTATCAGAGCCCAGATTTTGGAATGCCTAAAAGGTAGAAAGAGGTAACTATTTAAGCAATTTTCGGTAATATTCTATAATTTTAATTATATTTTTTGTAATATGGCTACGGCTGCCGCTAAAGATTTATCCACCTACAGAGTATTTTCTCTATGATTACATTAATTGTTTGGTCTATAGAGAGCCAAAGTGAAACCAAAACTTCCAGGTTTTGTTCACGTAAGTAAGAAAACCCCATTCAAAATTGTAATTATACTAATAACTAACAATCCAGCAGTGGAACAGAGCCTTTCTCAACAGTAGGTTGTGCGTCTTGCTTCATATGATAAAAAGGTTTTTTTTTGTATTTTTTTTTAAGTCATTCCAAAATCATGGCTTATTCAATATAATTTTTTTTTTTACTGGCCTCTAACAGACACCATTTCCAATAAGCCCTATATATTCAGGAGCTAAACATCAAGGCTTGACAGAAGAGGAGTCCATGAGAAAGTGGAGGGATCGGGGTTAGTTCAGACATGTCTGTAATAAGTGCAGGACAGAGAGGAGCGAATGGTGTAGAATTTGTTAGGAGAGAGTGTTGTCGAGTTTTGGGGATATGGATGAAACCGACTTACAATGATCTAAGTACACGCGCTGCTTGAGACAGAGAATCTAAAGGAACAGAGGCTAGCCCGGACGTGACGTCGTGACTTCAGTTCTCTATCAAACAATAAAAAACAGTGAATAATGATTATAACAGTATCCTAAATGTTGCAGCTCTAAATATGAAGTCAGGAAACAGGATAACTTTTACTTGTATCATGCAAGAGCAGCTTTAATAGAAATTTAAAAAGTAATTTGGCAATCTATCAATCTTCGACTAAGTGTGTACTGCTCTAGATTAGGCCACAGTGTCCTTACAATATTCCTGTGATACAGAAACCTTCAACTTTGATTTTATAGATGTTTACTCTACTATGGGATCTGCCTAGACTTACTGTCCATTTTCAGAAAAACCAGAAAAATCCCCCACTTCTACTCCACAGATCAAAGTGAATGATACCTTTCCATGGTGCGCCACACATGCACACATGCTATTATAGCGCATTAGGTGTGTTGCACCGTCCACTTATTTAATCTCCTCTGTCCAAAAAAAAGACGCTTGGTTTTTAGACAGTTATGAGACAGGAGTTGATGGTCCAAATACATCTTTTGGATAAACTGCTACTAATGTGATAAACTAATGATACTAACTAATCACTAATGTTTGTAATAAATTGGAATTTATTGTCCCCTAAGCAGCCAAGCTAGCGAGCTTGCTACCGGTCAGATAGCAAGCTCGCTAGCTTGGAGAACTTTTATCCCCCCTCTGACTCCTTATTCAATTAAATAATGTACAATCCTGAGAACAAAATATCAGGAGGAGTAAACAGCACAGTATAAATATAATATAAAGAAGCTCAGAAAGGCTACTGTGACTGACTAGCGTTAGCATATTCACAGCTGGCTAACATGTTAGCCATGTTAGCTTATCAGCTACAGCAGTTAACCACCTAGCCCTGCAAGTACTCCCTACTTCACCAAGCTTCTAGAAGCACATATTTCACAGAGACACATGGTGTGATCTTTTAGGTGTGACTGGGGCCTAATGTCTCAGGTCTTAATGATCAAAATGGCCTTAAAAGCCTTTATAAACCAAAGGGGCTTTCAACTTTCATGACTGCTCAACACTATACAAGCATTTTAACTATTTTCAAGTGGAGTGGGAGCTCTGTTTTTCTCTCCTACAACACACTAAACTACTATCTCTGCCATCAGATGCTAAGAAGCTCTCCAGCCTCTTAGCTATTCAGCCTCAACTACCCCTTTCCTCATTCTGAGCTGAGATAATCAACTTTCGGATTTAAAAAAAAACACTACTGCGGGAGTTTGATTGTACTCCAATCATACATTTTCACCCATGTACACTCACGTCTTTCACTGCACTGCTTACTTATCAGTGGGAGTGTGATCACCTCTGCACACATTTCAACCAGAAATGAGGAAAAGAAAGGGAGTGAGAGGGAGGGAATGCAGGGTGTGTGTTTCAATTAAAGGTTAATTATGCCCATGTATCTTAAAGCAAGTGGATGTCATTGGTAAATGTGTGAACACACGACTGATTTAATCAATCTCCTTTGATTTAGCCAGTTCCCTCACACAGCCTACTACTGATTGTTGCTGCTACATCTGCATCTCAGGTGTGTGTATGTGAGAGCAGGAGAGAAAGAGAGAGAGAGAGAATTTGTGAGTGTGTGTGTGTGTGTGTGTGTGTGTGTGTGTGTGTGTGTGTGTGTGTGTGTGTGTGTGTGTAGCTACATTGAGTGGAAATTTAAATAAGCGATTACAGGCTGCTCTGACAGTGCAACCACATATGCATGCATAATATGCTTGGTGAAAAAAGACAAAAGAAAGAAAAGATCAAATTTCTAATTGTGCATTCACCTTCACGTGTGCGTGCGTGCATGCACGCGTATGCATGTATGCGTGTATGCATGTACGCGTGTGTGCGTAGTGTTGTGGTCACTGGGGACCTTGTACACAGGCTTTGGGGAAGTGTCATGTGCTAACCAACAGATCCAACAGATCAATGAAGTTCAAAAAAAGCTGCCACCAACACCAACACCACACACACCTTTGGCCCATTGGGAATAAGATTGCTACTGTGGCTAATACCAACTCTTAAAACCACAAGCACAGAGGCACTAAGTACATGATATATAGGCTTGTTGAGTCAAAATGACTGACACATAGACACACTCACAGACAGAATGTTGGCTAAGGAAGTGCACTGGTCTAGTGTTATTGGGTTTAAATGGCATGTGCGTAAAGAACAGGCTTGCTCTTGAATCAGTAGACTCATGATTGCATTGTTTACTTCCTTTTTGTTCTAAAGCTTGTACATCTGTAGTCTTTCACCAAATCTCTCTTTCCACCCCTGCTCAATTCAGTGTAATCATCATATGTTCATAATATTTAGCTGAAATGGATCAAAATCTGCTTTTAGTCAGGTTTATATTTTGGTGAAAGTTTCAAAGCTACAACACAATAGAAACTCCGCTGACTTTTAATGAATGAGCATGTCAGCTCTAAATGTCACTTGACAAATTCATCAATTATCCAACCTCCAAGTCACTTCAGTGATATAAGATGCTCTGATCTTATCTAAAACTAACATATCTGATTTCACTCACTTCTCTGTGCTGCCAAGATTTTATCTTTTTTACGATCTGACCTTTACCTTAACATTACCTGCAGATAACCTGCAAGGCTGGTGGATTACAACTTTACCTGCATGTGTGTCAATATTAAATTCAATGTTTAACAGCCGTTGGTCTGATGAATGATCTGGGGGACGTAATGCATCACAGAAATGACCAAAAATGTAGGATTAAACTATGTATGCCAGAGACTAGGGATGGGTATTCACGTTGTCTGAATGAGCTAGAATCCACAACTGTTAAACTGAAAAACCCCAAAAAACACGGTATTTTCGATTATTTTTTGAAGGAGTTGACCACAAAACTCCTTCACCTCTAGTAGTCTTTGGCTTTGCATGTTTCTCCTGTTTATACAGTAGCATCTAGCACCAAAGACATTTTACAGGCGACTTGTATTATGCCGGTCTTCTCTTCTTTTGTTATTTAATGGTGGTTGGCAAACAGCTTTTAGGTGCATAATCGCCACCTTCAGATGGTAGTAATGCGTGACTGACTAACAGGCGCCAGTAAAAACAAGAGAAATTATATATTTTTTAAGACAATAGTGGAATAAACTAATTCATTTTTTTTTAGAGTTTAGTGACTATTCAAAAATTTGAAAAATCATGACCCATCCCTATCAAAGACATAGACTGACTCCACCCATCTCAGTGACATGACAGTGTGGCGCAAGTTCAGTAGTTAGAAACAGATCTGTCAGTGGTGCAAAGGAGCCGCTACAGTATATGACTTCTGCTTATCAGTGATAAAGACTGTCTGAAAACAGCCACAACAGAAACTATGATGGGTATCAACACACACAATAAATATAAGAACAATTCAGTATACTGTTTATACATTTTTATCCATAAAAATGGATACACACATAACTGTAGTTTAATTAGACACAAAGGTCACCAAAAACACAGTGAATCATTTAAAATTAAAGTTAAAAGACATTTAAAAATAATACAGTAATTGAATATTTTGCTTCTTTTTTTTTTTTTTTAAATTCAACTAATAAAAACATATCAACAGTAGCTGTGTATTCCGGGAACAACATAAAATACTACAGCTGTTACCAAATGGACATATTAGTGTGTTACCCACTGTCACACTAAAGGCTTTCTGAAGAGCACCACTACAAAATACAGAACTGGCTTAGAGAAATGTAGCCTATATTGACGTTTCTCACTTCAGTCATGTACTGCAGCACACACACATATACTGCTGGGCGTGAGATATCACATGACAGCAGCTCTGAGGCACAATCACTCTTTTCTTTGTTGCATAACTAACTCTCCCTCTATTATATGGGCAGATTACAACATCCTCTACAGACTGCTCTTATCATGTCAAAAGCTAATAAGTGTCTGTTTTAAGTTCAATGCAGACTCAAGCATTATGTTTAAGTCGTCTGAGCAATATTAGCTTTGGGGATGAGGCCATTGCATTTTGGAAATACTGGATTTTTATCGGATTTTTCCATCAGTTTGATTAAATGTACCTTGATTTTTCAGTTATGTAATTCACTATATCACCCAAAAACAGAAATGCCTACCTGCTTATTATATCCATAAATTGTTTCTCAACTGATTTTGCAGCAAATTACAAATCAAAATGTATACTGATATTGCAATATAAAATTACATATACCATGAAAAAGAAATATATCCATATCACCCAGCCCCTAGAAAATCCACGTAGACCCATTAGATAAACTAATTATGATTATCTGAATCTAAATAAAGGAAACCAATACCTTTCTGAAGTAGTAACATTTTAGACTTAAAGCCGTATGGCCTGCTCACAACAGCATTCAAAATGGCTTAAAAATACAATGAAGAACAAGTAAAACACCTAACATCAGCCTATTTGCAATTTCACACAGCTAATGAAAGTAAAGGAAGGCATTTCTTAAGGCATATAATATTGAAGTGTGTTTACTGAAGTAAATAATATGCATGATTTTTTCTGTCTATCACTTTCACTGGGTAAAACACTCTGGTTCTCGGGAACCCCCTGCTCTAAACTCATAAATTAAATACACACACCTGGAAGCTGCTCATTAGACCTACAGTTTGATCTGTTGGCCACTGCAGCAATAAAAGTTTCCTTTGCATGGTGAACACAGACCTCTGATGTAAGCATTTAAGACATTTTAAGACCATATTCTCCTTGCTATCTGGGTACAAACAGTGAGATACTAATACTGGCTAATCTGTATATGCCGATACACTACAATAACAGAATGTGATACAGTGGCCAATGTCCACATACATATCAGTGTGTGTGTCACATTGAACATAGAAATACTGCAGCATCGACAAGGTACTTCCAAGGTTGTGGGAGCTGGGATTATGTGTGTGTGTGTGATATTATGCCTCATATCACAGCTTGTGTTGTTCAAACTGCAGCACAGCAAAGCCAGACAATGTATCAGACAGTTGTTGCATCTGAAAAATTCTTCTGTTTGTGTGTGTAGATCCCAGGTGGCTGTCGGTGTGTATCAGTCACAGCTCTCACATGCCTGAGCCTAGTGCAGTGCACCATAGCATAGCATGGCCTGGCCTTGCGGCACTGTGTGGGAGCTAAACCCCACCGGGGGGGGGGGGGCAGAGTTGCTGAGGCTTGGCCCAATTTATTAGAGAGAGATCAATGTGTGTGAGGCAGCAGGATGTGGGAGGACAAGCCAGTGCTCACACTTTTGAGCATGGATGGGAGGGTTGGAGGGATGAATGGAGGGAGCAAATGGTGGGATGGAAGCAAGAGGAGGCAAAAAGAGAGGGAGAGGGAAAGCTAAAAATAACATCTATTAATCCAACTTTAACATGAATATAGTGGGAGGAAAGGAGAAAAAAAAAAAATGCAGCACCCGTCTCAAACCCAATTAAGCTTCCCAACGGCCCAGTCGGCATTTTACAACTAATACGTCACACACCACACATATACTGCAGATTTACACACAAACAATCTGATTTGGTCTCTCTTGCACACAGACACACACACACACAGACACACACACACACACGCTAATTGCCTTTGCATAACAATAGAGTCAAATACATCGGGGAGTTATGCAGATGCCCAAATGCTACAGACTGTTCCCGCCTGCTCAGACCTGCAGTCAGTTTTCAGCTATTTGGACTGTGTGGGGCTCACGTGAACAAGGAGAAAAACAGAGAGGGAACGGGTGAGGAACAAAGACAGAGGAAAGGCAATTTGAGATGCCTCCTACACTCTCATATCTGTCCTACCTCAGAGATTGGGAACGGAATACACACAAACGATACAGGGAAAAGGGCTGGCTATGGGAGAGTGAGCACAGCCGTAGGTGCCATACATAAGCAACTAGAATTACTGGCTCGTGGTTGTATGCGAAGACTTTGCAAATTTTTTTTAAGACTTTGAAGGAATTCAATAAAAAAAGGTATTAAGTGTATTTTATCATAATTAGTGTATATATTTTTGGGTTTTGGCCAAAAACATGTTCTGTGAGGTCGCAGTGACCTTGACCTTTGATCACAAAATTTTAAACACTTTATCCTTTTGTCCAAGGTTGACTGTTGTACCAAATTTCAAGAAATTCCCTCAAGGCATTCCTCACATATCACATTCACGAGAATGTGATGGACGGATGGACGGACAACTCGAAAACATAATGCCTCCAGCCACCGCTAGCACCAGCACAGAGGCATTAAAAAAAAAAAATAAATAAATAAATAACACCCAGCTGCATATAAAATAAAAGGGTGATATTTCTTCTACAGTATGAACACAGAGGAAGTGGAACAAGTGCGGAGCAGAGTTGGGTGGACATGACTCCTCCTCTTGATAGCCACAGATGCAGGCTACCAATATTCCATGTAGGTATTAACAACTACCTTTTATTCTGTCAGTTACTTAACATGTCTAACCTGCAGTGTCATGACAGGGGCCACTGTCTGAGAAAAAGTCTGGCAAGAATCAAGGATTTTGAGAATCGAGAAGCCGTAATATTCAGAGAAAAATCTGATGTTATGAGAATAGAGCTGAGATTTTGAGGAAAAAAAGTCATAGTATCCCTAGAATAAGTTTAGTTTAACAAAGTCTTACTATGAGAGTAAAATTACTACATGCAACAAAAAGTTATTTTGAGAATTAAACTGTACTATTATATGAAAGATGCAAAATCCTAATACTTTGAGATTAACCTAATACTGTCTGAATAGGTGACAACAATCGAGTCTCAGTTTATATATATGCCAGAATGAAGGATAATTAGGATCTGATCAGCTCATTATCAATAACCTGTAATGTTTTGTAACCTTTTTTCTTAAAATAACAACTTAATGTCATAACATTCTGGCTCTTTTTTACAAAATATGGCTCAAATTTAAATTTTAAAGAATAATTTAACTCACTAATTTAACTGACTTAAGATAGTCTGTTAGAGTAAGCGATTCTGGAGAAAGACTGTTGATATTTGAAAACAGTGAAACGAATACACTCCTCCCTTCTGTGCTCCTCTAGAAGCAACCCCCCGGACATGCATTGCCAAGGCAACGACACAATGGCTAACATGGAAGGTAACATTACCTGGCATAGAATTTCAAATTATTCATCCAACCAAATAACAGAAACAAACAGAGCAGCCTCCGCATCTGTCTTCATGCCTTTCTCTGCGGTCTCTCCACCATAGTTTAACTGGCCATCGGGCCTAGCCTGACAAATCCTGGTGGGCTGTCAAGTGGGCTGCTGCGTCGGTGGGCCGGTAGACTGCTACAAAATTCACAAAGTTTTCAAAGTTTTTACCTGCCCTGTCAGTCTTTTTAGTGGCCCTCTCGAGAAACTTCACGAAGGACAACCAATTCTAACCAGACATGACGCTTATAATTGAGGCCAAACAGTTCAATCTTGGTTTCATCAGACCAGAGAATCTTGTGTCTCACAGTCTGAGAGTCCTTTAAGTTTCTTTTATTCAAACTCCCAGCAGACTTTCATGTGACTTTCACTAAGGAGAGGTTCCATCTAGCCACTCTGCCATTAAGCCTGGATCGGTGAAGTGCTGCAGTGATGGTTGTCCTTCTGGAAATGTCTCCAATCTCCATACAGGATCTCTGGAGCTCAGCCAGAGTGACCATCAGGTTCTTTGTCACCTCTCTTACCAAGGCCCTTCTCCCCTGGTTGCTCAGTTTGGTCAGGCGGCCAGCTCTGGGAAGAGTCCTGGTTTTTCCA
Organism: Xiphias gladius; assembly: GCF_016859285.1. Taxonomy (NCBI): domain Eukaryota; kingdom Metazoa; phylum Chordata; class Actinopteri; order Istiophoriformes; family Xiphiidae; genus Xiphias; species Xiphias gladius. Next base: position 4,753,091 of record NC_053406.1, on the reverse strand, counting down.
CACTTCTTCCTCTGCAGGCAGTTCCTTCAACCTCATGGTTTGGTTGTTTGCTCTGATATGCACTGTCAGCCTTGAGACCTTATATAAGCAGGTGTGTGCCTTTCCAAATCATGTCAAGTCAACCGAATTTACCACAGGTGGCATCCAATTAAGGTTAAGAGGTTAAGAGAAATGGGAGGCACCTGAGCTACATTTCAAGTATCACAGCAAAGCTTATGTCAGTATGATATTTCAATTGTTCCTTTTTAATTGATTTTCAAAAATGTATAAAATTTCTGTTTTCACTGTCATTATGAAGTAATGAGAGTAGACTAAAGAGGGAAAAAAAAAAAAAGATTCTTCATGATTTTAGCATAAGGCTGCAACATAACAAACATAACATAACATAACATGACAAAATGTCAAAAAAGTGAAGGGGTCTGAATAATTTCCCAATGCTGTGTATATCATATCATATACTACTAAGAAAGAAAGAGTCCTGTTAATTTGTGCCCTTTACTTGTGGAATACAGTAAAACACATTTTTGTTTTTTTTATTGTTTACATTATAGCAGACTCCTCTACAACATTAAATGAATGTCTTCTATTGTTATAAACGCTGTATAATTGGGTAAGTATGGCAGATTTAACTCAAGAAAACTTAAATGGTCCATTTACCTTTTAATTAAAACTATAAATTTCCGTTTGAGTTCAGATGATCATTCAGTTAATTTATCAAGTTAAGTTGTTTTGAAACATTTTAGTTTACTGGCATATACTTTCCAGCATGTATTGTATTTGGATTAATAATCTCCAGATATCCGTTTGTTTTTTTTGTGTGTACGTGTGTGTCTTTTTGTACAAGTTACTTTAAAAGAAATACCAAAATTAGACTTGAAGTAACTCACTAGCCTAGCAACATTAGGGCTGTGAACAACATCATTCTCTGCATGCGCCAATCAAATGTACTATCCAGGGAAAATTATCATTTTATATTTTGGCTAATGCGGCATCATTGCTCCAGGGCTTGTTATGGCTACAAGCAATACAGCAAAAGCTGTAAATTTTAAGAACCTGTAGCCTTGAGAAATAAAACTTAACACACTTGTATGAATGCTAAAACAAACATACAGTAGTTGGAAAACAAGCCCATGCACAAACTTGAAATTCTAAAATGGTACAATGTACAGATTAGAGTTACTTTAAATTTAGGTAATTTAATCTAAATCACAGAAATGGTAAAGTCTAACTCTGTGCCAATGAGTTCGCTGTGGGCTACAACTTGAGCCCTGTTTTTTTGCCCATACAGTATTTGTGTTACATTTTTGCAATCCGGCACCATTGAAAGTAAACTGAATTAGCTATTAGGAGTTCCTTTTTGTAAAGTAGCCTTGGATGTACAGACAACTATCATTAGATTACCAAAGAAAAACCTGATTCTCAGGAAAGTTCTGGAGGATCTTTTTTCTACGATTCCTAAGCATATTTATTGACTTTTACTCCACATGGACATCGGCAATAATGATATCCTCAGGAACTGTTAAGTCACGCTTACTGTAAAAACATGTTATGTGATGTATGTCTGTGTGTTCAGATTTGACTACTTCCAGTCTCTCCCTCAACACATCTGATTTAAGTTAATTCCACTTTGAGTGAGTTAACAGAAGCAAAAACTTCCAAGTTGGACAAACTCAAGGCCAAAACTTTGAAAAACAAATTATGTCGACTCGCCTAACTCTAAATTGTATTGAAATTTGTTACACTGAAATCTCTGGTTTTCTTAACATTTTGGGGTTATTTTTTTGTTTGTTTTACATTCTTTTTTCCGAGAAAATAGCTGAGAGGAGAAAATGCCAGCCACTGTATTTGCAAAGAATTTGATTGTTTGTAACCTTGGGATCTCAGTCGTCCAACTAGTGGCTTACGGCAGTGGGGGGTTTTGGGGTTAGAAGATGTCGGAGGGAAGAAGATGCTGGAAATGCATCACTTGATAATCTGCCAGAGGTTTCACACACATCCAGTATGCCTTGCACAGGGCTGGGTGGTGTGAAGCACTCTCCATCAGAATAAATAAATAGGTTGGAAACTTGGGCTTTCTGGGTTTAACTATTTGACTTAATCTTCATCAGATAAAGTTGGTTGTGAGATAAGAGGTCTGGGAATGAATGGGCAGACATGACCCACCATGTGCTTGTGAGGAAACACACACACACAGACACACACACAGACACACACACATACACACTCACTTTGGGTTTCAACACAGATTTGAATGCCAAATGTGTTCTCAACCTCCTGAACTATTTGATTCTGATCCCTGATGCCAGATCTATCTCTGGGGCATGACATCACACAAACACACACCTCATCTATTATGCGCTTTAGCCAAACAGGTCAAAGATGTGTATGATAACGCCATGTGGTAACTTGCTTTGGAAACTTAGTATTGCCAGTGTCTATTAGAGGACCCACTACATCAGTGTGCTGATTGTGGACCTTTAATACAAGTCAAATATTATAACTGTCTAACATCTAACTCCAGCTTTTCTCCCTGAACACACACAGCTCTGATCAATATGCTGGTTTGCCCTGATTCTGATGTGGCTTTTTGATCAGATTAAGCAAATCGCAGAGCTTGAAGTGCCAAGAAGAGATCTATGAGGAAAATCAGTGCATTACAGTACATAACAAGTACAAGATTCATCCAAATAATTATATTACCATAAGAAATGCTGATAGGTTACTTAAGCTACGGAATAAGAGGATTCAATCTTCTGAGAAATCACAAAACATGCTTATTTGTTACCTCAGCAGCTTAGCCAATATTTCCTCCCCTATATAACCTCTTCCCAAAGGTTCCTGCTGGCTGACCAGAACCGAAAGCAGCCTTTAGAAAATTGCGGCCGTTTCAGAGGCCTTACCAACCTGACAAAATGAAATTCCGGAGGAAAGACTGAAAAAGGTGCTTTCTTTTTGGTAATCAGATACTGGTTTATTGTAGTATCAATATTGGCCTTCAAACATACAGTACATATCAGAGGAAGCTTATAGAGCCTGAGTTGCACGCACGCCAGGACAAATTTAACTATCATCATCAGACAGAAAATTCATTCATAATTTTAATGTTCATAGCCTGGCTTCTGCAGATGTCCTGAGCCAGTACTAAGGATTGTATCAGTGCAGATTGTACCATTAGTACCCAAGTAAGTCTACAGCTATTATTTCAATGTGTCTGATACATATTTAATTAAAATTTAGGTAAATATTAGTACTAGATCAGACTTGGAATGGGGAGATACGCAATGTTAAAGGATTCAGATGGCAACCAAAAAACTTGATGGGGACATCCCTACTGGCTTTGGATCTCAGAATCTATGATTTTTTTTTTAGGGATTCAAATAGGTCTGGTGTTGTGCTCACTGAAGGCTGTTTTGCCAGTTGGAAAAATAAGCCAGTCTATCAGACTTCAGACTTAAGAATGGGGACGTCTGTTACTGCTAACCACTTCTATATCACCTGAAAATTAAGTCAGCAGGATGGATACATCAGTCACCATTGATTGGTTAGGGCAAATAAGATGCCTCTATGACCGCTAACATGAACACAGTTCTACATTATGAAATGAAAACAAGATGGTCACTCAGTCTGATTATCAAACCAAACTGTAAGCAATTTATCAAGAAAAATTCCCATCGTTATCTGGTTTAAGCTTTCAAAATGTCAAAATCTGATGCCCGTTTGCTTCTGTTTTATCTATCAATTGCATATGTTTGGGTTTTTGATTTTTGGGGTATGTAAAAAAGAAAATCTAAAAATGTCAGTTTAGGCTTAGGCCTGGTGATGGTCATTTTTCAGTTTTGTGACATATTATAGGCTAAAAAATTAATCAAAACAGAATCAAAAGATTAATCAAATATGAAAAGTTATTAGTTGCAGTCCTGGAGTATTGCTTTGTGCAAAATCGGTCAAACTGAATACATTTACTTTCTTGCAACAACCACAAAAAAATAAATAAATAAATAAATAATTTTCCAACACAATACTTTTTGTGATTACACGTCACCATATAACACTAACATTCATGTATCTTTGGCCTATATAGTCATTTATACATGATGATATAACGAAAAATAATAGGTTAGTTTGGTTTGGTTGTGGAATGGAGTGGCTGACATGAGTGAACTACCATACAGAAAAAAAAGTTATTAACGAAAAGAGATGAAAAGGAAGAAGTGGGTGAGGAAATAGAAAAAGAGAGAGGGAGGTGAAGGAGATTGATGGGTTAAAGATGGATCAACTCCAAAACAAACCAGTTAGCAATCCAGTCACATACTCACACTGCAACTGGGACCCAATAGCCAGACCTTCAAACAAAGTGTAGGAGTGTGTGTGTTTAATGTGTATCTTTAATGCTTGTATGGTGCACTGTTTCTGCATGTGTGTGTCCGCATGCCTTTGGGTGCAACGACTGTGTCTGTGCACTGCCATGTTTTGTGTGCGTGTGTGGGAAGACTAATCGTATGTTGTGGCCAGGGTGTAATGGCGCGTTCAAAGGCACGCAGTCATTCTCCCTGGGGGGAAAGAATGCTGCGGAATCTGTTTGCAGAAACACAAAACAACAGCAACAAGGGAGCAAAAACACAAACAGTATGTGAGGGGGAATTACATTGGACGGTAGAAAAAGTAGAGAGTAAAGAAGTCGCGCCCGCCTCCAAAAACAGTGTATGTAAGTGCCAGAGCAAGTCGCGAACCACAAGAACATATGTTGAAGACAGCAGAGATACGCCCCATTGTAATGTGATGCTGGAGAATCACATACTCAGAATGAACTTTCCTTTTTGATACATTCTAATGAAGACATTAAGTGGAAGTTGAAACACACATTCACCGCATCTTGGCACAACCACCAACATCTATTTGCATTAATCAAGAAGAATTCAGATAAACACAGATAGGGTACACTATATGCTTTTACACAAAACAGTGCTTGTTCAGTAAATAAAAAAAAGAAAGAAATCGTGTGTGTGCACCTTTTTATCGTTCGTTGATGTGAGTAAAGGAAGGTCTTTTAATAGCTGTGCCGTTACTGTGAGCAGGCCAACTCGTGAACTTAATCTCTCCTTTTTCTCCCTGCTGTCACATCACATTACACAACCCATCCACTCAACATACACACATTTAGTATAGTCTCTCTCTCTCTCACACACACACACACACACACACACACACAAACACACACACACACACACACACACAAATGCCAACACTACAGCTCCCCTGAAAGCTAGTGGGTCTGGTTGTTGGAATTACTACATAGACTTTAAGAGGGAAATTGAAGAGAACAGCAATGGGATTGGTCAGCGCATTATCATGGCAGACACCCCCCCCCCCAGACACACACACACACACACACACACACACACAGACTTGGCTGAATTGTAAAACATTGACATTTTACATCATTTGTATCAGATTTCCCTCATGTAAATAAGTGAAGTGGACTATACTTATAAAGTGCCAGATGGACCAAATAAAAACATAATTTTTGTTGTAAGATCTCTTTAAACTAGACTTCAGAAGACTGAGTATAAGGATAAGTTACATTGATGCTTCTTTAAACATGGTTAAGTCTGAAAATGCTTTGCCTAACAAAGTCGATGGAGTGTGTGACCAAGAATCAGTGGATATACTGTTCTGAAAAGGGTTGATAAAAAACCCTGTTAATATAACACCAACATTACAAGATTTATATCTTTCACTTTGTTCTCAAATATTTGCATATCATTTTGGGCTGCTTTTAATCTAATGCTAACAGAAGTGGCTGCACATTGTGTTCTGCGGAAACTGAAAATTTGAAATAAATCACATACTCTGGTTTATAAGGCACATATCTACATTATCTGAGTGGTTTATAGATTCACTATACATCTTGTTTCTAGACCTGATGTCAGGCATGACAATTCAAACGTACTGTAGTATGTAGAACATAACTTCATTTTAAATTTTAAAGTTTTTAAAAGTTCAGTATCTTAATTGTGCCTCACTCTTTAGGGTCTAAATGATATGCAGGTTTAACTCAAAGTACAATATTATAGTAAAACAAATAAGAAGGTCACATTAAAACTGCTTTGAAATCATACACATTTCGATTATTTCAACTTCCATTTTGGCGCAAAGCAATATTTACACTTGTTTTTAATGTTTGTGCAGGAAATCCTACAATCTCTACTCACTGTAATGTTTGCTGGGATAATATCAGAATCTAACTTTGTAATAGAGTCCTTGCCAATACCTAAACCTTTTAGTATCCATTGTTTACATGCTCAACAAGGTGCTCAGTTATGACTAGCGGCACACAGCGATCCTTTAAGAGCCAAGATCAGCATCATCTTATCAAGTCCAGCCAAGTCCCAAACAATCCAGGGGTAGATAGTGAAGGTCAACTGGTCTGAACTGGGCTGGATAGCATAATGCCAGATTGTAACGAGTGGTAGCAGGTCAGCTAATCTGTGAGACTGAGGCAGTGAGCACGTCTGTGGGTGTGGTCAGATGACAGGAGAAGAGAAACCAAGTCGGGAGGTGAGAAGTTTGGAAAGAGAACACACAAACTGCTGAAATGACATTAACCAAACACCATAAAACTTCACATTTACATAAAATTTCAGAAAAAAAAGAAACAAATGTAAGTAGAGAAAAAGAGGTATTTGTAATGTATCCACAATGCTGTGATTGGTTACTCTGGGCAAGGCTTCATTAGCACCAGCTCAACTCTCTTCATCACAGACACATGACGAGTAGCGTGAGTCATAACAGCAGGACTCAGTCTGGGTAGAAAGAAGGAGGTGGGATCTGCGTTGTGAGTGTGTCTCACAACCTGCCTTTATACACTCACTCAAGAGCCGCATGTAAGAAAAAGGCCGAGTGCCTTTTAGTGAAAAATGTGCGTGCAGTTTACAGGGATGCGTGTGTGCTAGCTTGTGTAGTGACAGAGTGCAGTAATACCTGCTGATAACCAGTGTTTGGTGCATCAAAGCACCTTCCATCTTGCCCTCCAATCTGTCAGTGCAGGGACCGTTAGGCCTCGGCTGCCAACACAGCACTGATTAACTCTATCAGTGGCTAAACGCTGCCAAGCGTCTGTTTAATTACAATCCATCAACGGTAAACTAACAGCAATTAGTAAGGGAGGCAGGAGAGGAGAGTGACTGTAATTCTGGTTAGATGAACTGAGGACAAAGCTGGAGATGAATCCTGTACAGTACAGTGATTTCACAATGAAGGTGCAGTACAGGGGTGGTGGGATGCCATGACGTTTGAAACCACTTCAACAGCATTAATGAAAAATTAGAGAGAATTTCTAGACGACTATAAGAGCTATTCTTGATAATACTCTATTTTGAATTCCATTGTGATGTAGGACTATTACAAGCACATTAGAGGCTCATTGGAAGCATACCTGGGGACAGATTACTCTTACTAACGAATAATAATAATATAGTAATAAAGCAGCTGAGTTTGGCTTTAGCCATCCTGAGCAATGGCAACAATGAACATGTAAAAGAAAAAAAAATACACACATCTATCTATGTCTATCTCCACATACACACATACATACACACACACACACACACACGAGATACATATACAGTTACTGAAACTTCCCTGCACCCAAATGTTCCACATGAAAACTATTAGCAAGGCAAATGCTTTTAGGACACTTCTCATTATTAGCGTTGCTACTGCAGTGTTGATCTGTACAACCACTTTGGTCCGGACTGAGGAGGACGATGAAGCCCCTGACTTTTCTTTTTGTGCCACATACTTGTTAATGACCAAATACCTGCAAAACTAATGACATTACTATCAGCCTCAACTGTACTTTGTGCTTAGTGTGAATTAGCAAATGTAAGCATGCTTTACAGACTACCCCAAGATGGAGAATATTGTAAACATTATATCTGCTTAACATTAACGTGTGAGCATTGGCATTGTGAGTATGTTAGTATGTTAACGTTAGCATGTAGCTCAAAGTACAGCCTCGGTAGAGCCACAGGCATGTCTGTAAACTATAAGTTTTGTTACTTCTTATCAGCTGTAGCCAATCACAGGGCTCGCCAAACTACAAAATAAAACTGTAGGCTGTTGTCTAGTAAACGTGCCAGAGTATGTACACTCAGAAAGAAAGAAAACATCACTATCTTTTTGATTTCAACATTACATATATGGTTGCATTTTCAAAGTTAGTGGGTCGCCTTGGAATTCTGACCTACAGCTTATACTGTCAGTGGCACAGTTGAGCCCTGGTACAATACAGGTATATACTTTATTTTGTTCACTCTACTTTTCATTAATATGATTCTGTAATTTCTCCAAACTCCAAATTTCTCATTTGTTTAGTGTAATTCAAAAGGCCATAACTTGTATGACTAATGTTGGCGGTCCAGCAGTGTTATTCACAGTGATTAATTCATTAGAGGAAGACGAAGTTCTGGTGTAATAAAGGAGGATAAATTAGCACAGCTTGGTGTTTACGCCATTTTTCATTATGACTACATTGAAATGCAGCCTGGCTAAAGTTTGCGCTCCACTCGCCCAGACAAGAACAAAAAATAAATGAATATTGTCTGATAGTGTCATAATGTTGACCTCCTGACACTCATGTTTGACCTGAGGGCTTCTGGTGACTTATCAATGTAGACGCTCAACAGTCAAAAAAATGTGCTGATGACACATTACGGATGCAGAAACAATGAAGCAGTCAACCACAATGTGGAAGATCAGTAGTGACAGCAGATAAGGACCGGCCACACCAGAGATCATCCTGTCTGACCACAGTATGATGATAGAAATGGCTGCACTGATCAGTGGGGGATGAAGTAAGCTGAGAAGGAAGGGATCAGCACCACACCTCATACCCTTTCTATTGTGACAATCATCTGAATGAGCAATACTCAGCTAGGTTATGCCTGCAGCCACCCCCCAACATACAATAAATTGTCCTCATGGGCAGAATGTTAAATAAGATTATACCATTAATGCTGATTCTGATATGTTTGAACTGAAACTGCAAATAAACAATATCATGTGGTTTTTACATCAATGTGGTGAAGTACCTTGATTAGTCTGGTATAGCTAAAATTTGGTTATTCTTATGTATAAAAATGTTCTTAATTGAGTTTTTTCAGAAAATGACTGGATGTATGTGTTGTACTGATCCATATTGCCCAACCCTATTAACTGATTGATGGCGGCACCTATTATTTTTAATTCAATTTACTATCATCTAAGATAAAGAAAAGTAGCAAATTCTCAAATTTAAGGCATCCTGAAACCATCAAATGTTACAAAAATTACTTAATCAATTATCAAAATATATCAAGTAATCAATAAATTGTTGCAGCTTTAAATCAGTTATTTCTTCAGTCTAAAAAGAATGAAAAATGTCCATCAGAGTTTCCCCGAATCCAAGGTGATGTCTTCAAATTGCTTCTCCTGTCCAACCAACAGTCTGAAACCAAAAGATATTCCATTTACAATTATATAAAAACAGAGAAAAACAAGAACTCCTTACATCTGAGAAGCTGGAACAAAAGAATGTTGTATCAACAGAATTCCTGTTGAATCATTTTCTGACCATCAACTAATCAATGACTGGAAAAATAACTTCAGCACTAGTCATGATCAGTTGACCATGACTACTCCTATACCTGAGAAATCACCAGAATTTGCATAATTTCCCAGATCTGTATTCATCAGGATGGAAAAACCTGTAAAGGGCAGCAGTATTAATCAAATTGATTTAAGCAAGGGAAAGCAGGTATCATTGCAGGATTTATGAAATAAACGCGAAAACCCAGTTGGGTAAATATTCAGAGTTCAAGATTAAGTGTCAATCTAGTTGAAATTAATAATTAATCATCATTTTGATGGAGTGGTACACTAAAGCTGCTTTCACACATGCAGTGCAACCCTGAACGTTGCTGTACATTACCCGGAGGAGTAATGTCCAAATTAGCTGAACCGGCCATTGAACGGACTGTAGCCTGTCAGCTCCCTAATGCAAACTTGAGCCGATGTATGAATAGAGCCGGCACGCTTTACCCAGGCGCCACTCCTTGCCTACACCAAACAGAATATTTGAAGTAGGTGAGAACGCGTCTGACACGGACAGTCCCCTGTTGTGCGCTGCATGTGTGAAAGGGCAAGAATCGGGTCCGGTTATTGTCCAGAGTTCATGAGAAAACGGCTTAAGAGATTGAGCTCTTTGTAGTGTGCAAATAACATGACATAACACAAAACTTAAAAATAAAGAATATCATTGTACCATACAAAGTTATTAAACATTAGGATGGAATATAATGAAGTATAGTAACGCCTTTGGCTTTGCTGCCACTGGCCCTGTCTATTCAGTTCACCGTTATCGATTACTGAGCTTTCTACTTATGAAAGGCAGAGGAAGACACACACGCATGCAGCTTTGTAAACAATTAGGCAGAGACACTCCAGCAGCTTTCTTAGCAGCACCAGTATACAGCAGATAAATCAGACAAGGCGAAGGGCATTTAGAAAGGAGATGGCTCCACAGTGGAAGCTTTTTAACAGCCCGAGGTAAAAGTGACTAATTGTTTAAGCATCCCTTCTTATGTCTGGATCTTCGTGACACACAGTTGATACATCAACAAGACAACCTTTATCAAAAACGTGTTTTAGGTGAAAGCAGTGTCTGCTTTGAAAATCTCGAAACACACACACACACACACACACACACACAGCTGATAGTGAAGCGAACATCCGCTGATGTGTCAACTTTGACTTTGCTGCTTTATCATGGCATGCAGTCACTTCAAGGTGACTTGGCTGGATTTGTCCAGACTGTTCACCTCTGTGGACCAGCTGAGATCCAACAGAAAGACATACTGTGTGCTTAAACTGTCAGTGACAAGGGAAAGGTAACTGCCCTTCACTTATTTCAAAATAATAGTTGGAAGATGAGCAGGGAGCAGAGCGACAGCGTAGAGAGAGATTTCAGCAACGCGGTCAGAGGTGTGGGTTTGGTGTCAGAAGTCGTGGGGCACAATGAGCTTTAATAAAAAGTACTTATAAATGTTGTTTCTTCCATATGAACAAATGAAACTGGTTATCACACCTTCCATTATTAATGCATTACCCCTATTAATCACCAGTAATTTCCTCAGATTTTCATATTGTATTACAATATTGTATAACAAATGATGGGAAAAACGTGACAAAAACATTCCATCTCAAGTACTTCCTTTTGTTTGTTTTGTACTAATATTGACTTTTCTGTAAATAAGCACAGATTACATCCTGTTAAGAGGACAGCCCGTACGTTGCCTAAGAGACAAAACCCAGAGCAAAATAAGTCCAAAAATCACCCGCTGCTGCTGGTGTGATCCGTCAATAGTACAGGTGACCCTGACGAGCATACTAACATCAACTAAGAGCTTTTCCCATCTGGACTGGCTGGAACTGACACAATAAGAGTGATTATGAAAAGTGAGGGACGACATGTCCCCCTATCCTTTGTGGAAACTATGCCCCTTGAACTCTGTGATCAGAACAAGTAGCTGAGCAGAAAAAGTGGTGACATAGTATGGAAGGGCAGACGTCTTGAGGGGCAGACATGTTCAACTCTTGTGACTTGGTTCCTAAAATTGTTCCTTTCCATTGCAAAATGGAGAAGAAGCTTATTGTAGCCTCCGCCCATGTGTGTGCTGAAAATATGAGAACGTGTGAAACAGAGGAAAGCCTAGCTTACAGAGTGCATCTTAGAACCTCTGCTTTTCAGGGAAAAATGTGGTATGGCAAAATAAAAAGTCTAAATTGCAATCTTGTTGTGGGTGGTAACAGTTAACACTTGCTCCCGGGACTCACATGCTGACGTTTTTGTTCGAGACAAAATGAGATTTTATTGTAGCTTCTTCCATTTCTTTTTTCTCTCTCTTTGAGAAATAGAGGGGATTAATTCATCTGATTATTCATGTCACTATCTCTCTACACAGCCCTTTGTTTCTTCATTGGCTGATTAATTTTTGTCCTTTACATTAATACATGTTTTACCTTGTTAACTATTCTGCCTGCAGTTTCCTTTACCGCATGCTAATGTATTTGTACATTTTCAGGATTTCGCTTGCTTAAAATTGCGAAAAATGTCTAGCAAATATTTTCTGGCAGTGTCTCAACATTCTGCTGTGTTGATGTCAACACTGACTGAGACTTTGGAGTTTGACTTAGAAGTCGCGAATTAATATTTTTGAATAGTCAGCAGTAGTGGGAAGCAAGAAGGGACTTTCTCTACAGTGGAACTGGTTTCTCTGTTGATGTCATTTATGGCAAAATAATATAAATATTACAACACCACTGACGCCACATACTCAAATATGTTCTAGTAAATACATGATTCAGTAATCAATAGAAAACCAATTAACAGAAAAGCAGCCCGGCTCTGAACAGGCAAGGGAATAGGTATCTATTCCTTCAAAACTTTCACTATCTTTATGAAAGCTGAACTTTCCAAAGACACACAGATGTGCATTTATAGAAATAAGAAGCCTAAAACAAAATAAAACACAAAACAGTTCCTCTTGCTGAAGATGAGAAATGAGAAGCATATGCTTTAGTTAAGATTGACTCTTCTGAGTAATTAAGTCATTAGCATGACAGCAACCACACTGTCTGTTTTCAGAGGAAATAATACACAAACATGAATGAAACCGAGTCTTTTGTTTAAACTATTTTTCAGTGATATTAATAAACTGATAACCCATCTTTCCTCCAGCTCGTATCCTGCCAATATTTTTGACTAAATTAAACATGACCAGCTTTTATCATTGTTGAACAAACCATTTCTTTACCACCACTCATTGCTTTTCTCTCTCCTGTCTGGCTCTTTTGTCTCACTGCACCGTCACAGCGCAGCTCTGCCAGGGTCACCAAATGACCGGTTGTTCTGCTCCACATCAAATTCCGCACGATCAGACTTTTGCCAACCATCCCAGCCTTTCCAGGGGCCCACTTTTCACTGGCCTCTGTCCTCCTGGGTCTGAGATGATTACAAGGCTACGCAAATATTTCAGCTTCATCTCTCCTCTCTTAAAAATAAAATTTAAAACAAAAAAACCTTATGTCTGTTAATTTCAGACATTCTGAAAGGAGGAACTACACTCTCTAATGGATAATGTTGACAGACAACAATTTCTTAAGTTTTTTTCAATACTTATGACATGGATTTATCCTTCTTCCATTTTTAATTTTTTACTCTTATATTTTTCTTTTTCAATTTCTTATTTTTAGTATTATTCTAATTATTGCACACTAGCCTTTTCAGCACAGCCTCAAAAGTAGGTCACTGTGCACTAACTGCACATTTCGTATGAGAATGTGAAACTTTGGAATCTTGAAATATATTCCCCTTTTTCCTCATGATCACAGTTAAGAGTTGAGTGGCGGTTGCAAACAAACAGATTTTCATGGTTTGTAGACCAACACAACTTGCCTTGCCCTTAATTAAACTGCAAATAGTGCCTTCAACTTAAACTGAGAGATGTAAACAGTTGGGAATTGATTTATATTTTTAAATGAAAGAACATTACAGCCCAGCTCTTTGGGGCTCCCAGGGTTCAAGCAAGAATTCAAACCTGAAGAATCAAAGCAGATAAAACTCCAGCTTCTCCTGAGGTAGGTAAACAAATTCATTATCATATTTTTAAAGCAAAAAGAATCTTAATCCACCTCATCCTTTTCAACATTTATGTTGTTTTAAGAGATTTAGAGCTGCCGCAAAGAAAATTCAGAAAATGAATGGGCAACTATTCTGATAATCAATTAATGGTTAAAAGTCATCTTTTAACACAAAAGCAAACATCCTCTGATTCCAGCTTCTCCAATGTAATGATATCCAGTTTTCCTTTGTTCCTATCATCATAAACTGAATATCTTAGGGTTTTGGATTATTGGTCTATCTAAAAAAATTCAAGTCACTGCAAGGTGGTTTTCAAGCTGTACTCAAAAACCTGGAAGACAGTGGCTGTCTACAATGCGGTAAATGCCTTTGAATTTTTTTCAAAAAGTGCAGTATGTTCTAGTAAATGGTTGACAGTAAGTTTACTGTGTGAAGTTGTAGAGTTGATTTTTTTTGTGTGTGATGATAAAACATGTCTAAAATCAGTCAAGTAGATATTTGATTTTGACTTGACATAATAAGATTGACCTACAGACTTTGTGTTTTTGATATTTTATCCAGTTTTCTACTCTGCTGTATTCACAATGAAATGTTGATTGCTGATCTAGTAATAAGTTTCCCACCTATTCTCTAATCCATATTTGTTACAGACACATGTGGAGGAAGAAATGCTTGCATAGAACTAATCAAGAGACCGGGCTTGACTGTTGAAACCCGCTCATCTGCTAATCTATTGATCCATCAAGATTTTATTCTCTTGTGCCCTCTCTCCATCTCTCATTAATCATCAACACGACCCAGCCTGTGTGATCAATGCACCTTCGAATGAACACACCGTCACACACATTCCACCTTTGGTTTTCCCTGCGGACACGGTCAACATTTCTTCTGCTTTGTGGAGTGTTTGCCAAATTCACAGTTATAACAAACAGCCCCTCATTAAGAGGCTTAATTCGTTTGCTGTTGTGCAAATGTTTGTGCTTGATCCATCCACACCACGAGTCCCGACTGAGGAAATCCATCATGGCTGTTTGTGCAGAAGGTAAACAGAGGTGGATAGTTCATCTTGGCAAAAAAAAAAAGAAAAAAAAAAAAAAAAGAAAAAGCAAAGGTTAATCTTTTGTAACAGAGAGAGAAAAACATTGGAAGCTTTTGATACTTATCTGCAGCCAGAGCAAGCCTATTCACAACTTTACTCTGAACAAATACCCCCTTTCTCCACACACTAAAAGCATGGGTCAAGGAGTTGTTGACCTGTCTTGCTAAAATAAAAAAAATGGACTTGACCCACAAGGCGTGATGAATTGATAGTGAAATAAAAGAGTGGAGACCTTAAGTAAGCAGAAATTTTACACTATGGCTGCAAGGGAGCAGACATCAAAACGGACATGGCCACAGCCACATAAAGCTTAATTACAACAGCATGGCAAATAACACAGGTTTACAAATTACCCTGTGTCACAGCAAGACAGATGGCCACAACACACACACACACACACACACACACACACACACACACACGGGAAACATACAGTCGCAAATTATTATTTCCATTCTTCTCTAGCAGACAGTTTTGCTTCCCTGTTGCTTTGTTCAAAAAAAGTATTACCACACTCGCGTCCATAAACCAGAAGTCTTGCTGACCAAAAAATATGACTGACTATAACTTCCTTTCACATGCAATGGCAGAACCAACAGCTACATGTTAAAGTGAACAGACCCTTCACGTAAATAGCTGTAACACCGCTTTTGGCATCTAAGACATGAGGTTAAATGTTTTTAAAGCTGCTAAGTGTCAGACTGGAATACCACTATTAACACATTAAAATCAGGGGCTCCCCTCTGACGGAGTGTGAGCTGCTAAACATCCTCTCCACACTCAACACGTGAAATATGCAGGGGGGGGGGGCACAGTCAAGGTTGACACATCTTCGCAAGCACAGGGATAGCTGTTAATAAGCCTCCAGACAGACCATGTCACCTCTCTCACACACACACACACACACACACACACACACACACACACACACACACACACACACACACACACACACACACACACACAAGGTAATAAGTGTAATGACATGAGTAGGGCTGACCCGAATGCCTCCAAGTCTCGAAGCTTCTAACGTTGCCAAGGTAACTGCTATTCCAAATCAGTATTTGAATGCTGTGTTTTGTTTTTGGGTTTTTGTTGTTGTTATTATTATTAATGTATTACCACAATAATCCCAAATAGCCCATGAAATAAGAAAAAGTAATCCAACATTATTCCTCATGCATCAACATTAATGAATATTAGTTATTCTCAGACGAGGAGATTTAATCTTTGTGATGGTTCTGTGCATCAGTCACAGCTCTCCTCTAACGTGACCAGCACGGACACTGGGACAGTGACACGTGACCATGCGACGGACTTACAAGTTACAAGTACACTAGCAAGATGTCGAACAAGTCAAGAGTCTGGGGTAGCTTCCAAATTGGAGGAGATGACCCACCCAACACTCGAGTGCCAGATATGGCAAAGGAAAGGAACGAGTTCGACTGGCAAATCACCTACAAACTGTAAATAACAGCATATCCGTCTGGCAACTGCTAAAACTTTTTTTTTTTTTTTTTTTTTCTATTATGGCTGATGTTAGTGCGACCTGCATGCTAAAAAAGTGTAACGCTGAAGTCCGATTTTTGTCCCGCTCTCTCTCTCTCTCTCTACCCGACCGGGGTACAAGTGTTTTTTCCCACAGATTTCAAGCAACCTCCTGGTGCAGACTCAGACTGGGACGAAGCAACAAACAACACCGTACGAGAGTTTTTTGCTGCAGAAAACACAGGGCTCAAGCACAGGCTCTAAATATTGCTGCTCTGTTATAAACGGTTTCATCATGTGCACATAGTCGCTAATTAAACTGAAGCAATACCGACGTACAGTATTGCTTTATACTGCTTTGCACATAAAATGTCATAAATTTTTGCCTCTCACTTGTGATTGGGTCACAGCTGATTCCGTCGTACAACGCCCCAGAAAACTTTCTCTTTGATAACATGAATGCTACAGAATGATAACATAAGAACACCCGTGCTCACCACTAAAACTGCTACCTGTTCAGCTATTGTTTGTCTTTTTCTTCTGGTCAGAGAAAAATGATATTGAATTTCAAATTACTGAAAAAAAACTCCTTCAACAGCCGTGTTGTTTTTTTTATCATTATCAGTACAGCTGCGTGTAACTAATGGTTCATAGATAAATGAGCTGCAAGGCACTGTGATTTGAAGCAATCTCATAATGGCAAAGTCTGTTCTAAGATCTTAACAGTTCCTTTTAACTCATGGTCTTTGCTGAACCACATAGGTTGCCCCTGACATTGGTCGTTACTAATACTAATATGTTTTGATTGTAGCTGCTGTCTGCTGAGATTTTGGACTCTATAAGTGATTTGTTTCAAGGCCAAGAAATTCGGATTCAGAATTCATTCATTCACTCTTTCATCTTTTAATCTTCAAAAAGCCGCTGAAACAGTATTACGATGATCACGGGACACTAAAACTCTGGAGCAAATGATGAAAACAATCACACACCTGACTTTGGCTTCTAAAAGAAATCAGTTAAAATCAGTTTTATACAAATGCAGACTGATCACTGTTGTTAACTGACAATATGTTGAGGCTGGTTTTATTTTATAAGTGCTCCTTCTTCCTGGCTCTACCAACACTTCTGTACAACCAGCCTTTCAGCCTCTCTCATATCCAAACTACACTGGCCTCTTTGAGCATCCACTGCCCACAACAAACCCACACAACCAGCATGACTGCCAGTATCACACAAAGACACCATGTTACTACAACCCACGGTGAGGAGATGGGGGGCAGAGAGAGAGCTCATTTATGTTAAAAGAGGTTATTCTCACACTGTAGCTATTTTTGTTTGATTCTATTTAGATGCTTTCACAGGTTTGTTCATGTAACAATCATCCAGGCAGAACAGGGAGAGCTGAGATGAGCAGAAACGGAGGTGTGGATGGACTTTTTTTTTGTGCAGCGAGAGCTGCTTGCATGCTCTTCTCAGAGAGCCGGAGGGCCAAGCACGAGACCCCTCCAGGGTGACAGAGCGTCCAGCGCTGAATCAGCAGGTCGCAAGTTGTGTAATCTCTCACACAAACACACACACAGATTAACAGCACACAGAGAGGCGGGGGGGGGTTCTTTACAAAGAAACTTTTTCAAGAAAAGGAAACAGAGGGCCAAAGAAGTGTAACAGTTGTGGCTCTTCTTAATTTAAAGCCTCGCTGCCACTGAATGGGTCCAGTTGGCCTATAAAACTAGTCGCTTCAAATAGCAGATTCTTTAGGCTTGACAGAAGTTTTGTCAGGAAAAGTTCAAGTACAGGGATTCTGAAGGGCATGCTCCTCATAGTGGGATCTAGGAACTTCAGGGAGTCCTTCAGGAGAGACCGAGTGATGAATAGTGTAGTTTCTCTAAATTCTAACTCACCAATCCAATTAGAGATTGCCATCATTTTTTTTAAAGTTAACATTTTTAGCTCCCAAGTTATACAGTTCATTGCTAAATATTAATTTAAATCAGTCCTTATGGAGATCCCAAAGACCAGAATGTAAACGGGGGTCCATGGGTACTGATCAGTATCTGTTTGAGGGTCTTTGACATGAAAACGTTTGAGAGCCCCCTGCTGTATAAACTAGGTCTAATATCAAACTATTCACTCAACTGAGTAATCTTCTAAGCCACGTGCGGGCCATCTATAAATCTCAACAACTGCCTGCTTGTTATCTAAGTTAAAAAGGAAATGACCTTAGATAATGCTTATGAGGCATGCGGTAACTTGTGAAGTCTAACCTCAAATTAAATCTCTGTTCACACTCAGGCGACCTGCATAAAGGCTAGCCGGCATAGCACTGGACACCTGCACAACAGTCCCTCGCATCTCATCTTACAGCACATCATGCATGTACAGCACATGTACTCGGCAGCTTTTTCCCAGCACAGTGAACAACAATGAATTGATCTATTGTTGGATGGCGGTGGCTGACATCGATGCAGTCCACACACTAAGTTTCTGACATGTATTTACTGTATGGGTCAGGCACTTAGCTTGGCAGTCCACTTATGGTGGCAGCTGTACTGTTGGCATGAAAAAAACATCATCGTCTTGCATGTAATGGGTATTTCTTAGCAGCAGACAGATGAGAACATCAAGCAAATGATGGTTCTGGATGGGAAGATTTTGATGCAAAATCCTATTCAAAAGTCTGTAAAGACAGACTCAATTTGCTTATTGACAAAATACATATAACGCAAAACATTTCTCCAGGCTTATTACAAATCCTTAGAAGGCTGTTTTAAGTTCGGCTAGTCTATAAAGCACCAAGCAGCACTTCATTTCATGAAACTTCAACTTTTAAAACCCTCACACTGCTCCCTAATGTCCACCATTGAGTCTTTCGGTTGGACCAAGACGGTGTGTGGAAAAGGTAAACCGGTTCGTAAAGTTGATATTTGGTAAATAAATAACCGCTTCATTAAATCATTTGTATGCCGAATTTATCGGCACATTTTTAGACTTCAAGACAGACATAGAGTCATTTTCTAATTTGTGTTCACGACAATATACACGGCTTTCTTAAAGCGCATGGCTTTTTTTTCCAGGGGAGTTTTGACGAGATCCACGCAAGCCACACAGGAGACAGGACTACCTGTATTGAGGTGGCCAAATCCAGATGTTATGACGGTAAGCCCCTTTACTGCCTTTGCTGTCATAAAGCTACTAGCTAAATACATTTAACCCGCGGCGTTTGACAATATGGAAGCGTTTGATTAGCTACTTATGTCGCCTCACTAGTATAAATACAAAAAGGGGCAATTAAGACTTAAAGACGTTTAGAGCTTCATACAGCAGCTTCGAACACCACAAACCTCGGCCACTTTCACGTGAGTATACGGGAGATGGGACCTCGTTTAAAACCTGACGGCTCATACTTCACTCGGTTAGCCACACATATAAACAGAGACACGCTGGCTTATTCGGCATACATGTATTGCACCAACACGTGTTTTTATCAGTCAAATTCTAACTTTTAGCCACCATTCCTTCACACTGCTTGCTATCATGTAGCTACTACCAGATCTTGTACGCTCAGGCAGCGAGCCAGGCAGCGTTAAGTTGAGAGATTTGTCAACGGACTCCGGCTTCCCTCTCCGTGCAAGAGGGACTACGCGTCCTGTCAGCGAACAAAGGTCAGAGTGGCAACAAGTCAAACTTACCAGAGTTTGTTCATACTGCAGCGCCCGCTGGTCCGACCCGTCCCCTGCCATGGCTCTGGCTCTGTCTCTACCCGGCGACTTGATGAAAGGTTTGTTCGGCGTGGAAGTGAGAGGAAGCCGCCCGCGAGATCTCTCGGCGCGAGCAGCGGTTAAAGCATCGGGCCGACTTTAGCCTCTGTACGGGAGTTCGCAAAGGGAACTCCAACTAAAGAATGCGTCCCGGTTATAGTTAGTTCCTTCATTTTATAGCTTCAAGTCCCCAGCAAGATACACACCGCGAGGCGGGACTTAGCTGGTTGCACGGGGAATCGACCCTCCCATTTAGAACTATGCGTCAATCAAGTCAGAAGGAACTATTCTCTCTGGGTTGTTTAAAGCTAGTCATGAACCCATTTCCTCACATTTTGTCTTCTCTTTTGACAGTCTAGGGATATAGATAAAAAGGTAAACATAAGTTTAAAAAAAACAACAACTATTGACAGAAAATATGCGGTAGAGTCCAGGTGGATTGACTACACCTCTGGATGTTGATGATTAACTACTTTATAGCCTTCTTTATTAGAGCAAATAATTTAATGGTTAATGAATGAATTATTGATGTGCGTATTTAATGGAAATATATGGAATACTGCTGCTGCAAAATATTGTTATAATTTGAAAACAAAAACATTCCCATAAAATCACTGAATTCATTACAGGCTATTAATATGGATTTCTTTATAATGAATCCCACTCTGGCTGACCTAAACTTTTTTTGGACCCTTAAAATTTTTATTTGAAGAGATGCAATACATTAAAATGGAAAATGCATAGTTTTGCAGCCTTTTTTTTAAGTGCTTGAATGTGTTGCTAGTTTTCAAGTAAAAAAAATGCTAATTAATAATAAATATTTTTTGTTCTGTAATATGAAGCTCACACAAGAGAGCAGAATGACATTTGAAAGTTTATGCATTGAAATAAAAGTCAGAAAAACGACACTGACTCGAGGTGAATCCACCAGTGGAACAGTGGGCAGAAAACTGCTGCTGCACTGTTCTGTATGGGCTGAGCTTCTCAAACTTTTAGATGTTCACATGTTAACTGTTCTCAAGATATTAACTGCTGGCCCCAAGCGAAGGCTACCTTTTCCTGAGGTCAAAAATGTGCTTGATTTAATTCATCGTCATGAAATTTGACACTGAGAAACTGAAGTGTTTGATGTTCTTTTGCAGTGATGTGAAACAAATACAGGGAACCTATTCATAGCTGTCAGTAGGGAGTTCAACCCGGGATGGAACTCACAAAAATACACACTTGAGCTCACAAAGATATTTTCTATTTAAACAGACTGTGTGTGTGGCTGTGTGTGTTGGACAGAGTTGGTTAATCATTAGAACACCCCTGCTTTGTGTGAATTTTGTTTGAAAGTGACAGCCTTTGTAGTTTAACCCCATATCTTGTCAAACTGCTCTTTTCAAGGTTATGCAAAGGCCCACATTCTTGAATCTCGTGATAGCTCTACTTCCTCACAATGGAAAAGGACTAGACGTACATTATGAGCAGAAACACTGATGGTCAACACATCCATCCATCCATTTACCGGAACTCACGCGGATCCGGGTCATGATAGCAGCAGGCTATTTTTTTTTTTTAAAGTAATCTCTCTCTTACACTACATCCTCCAGCTCTTTTTGGATTATCCTGGCATCGCCAGGCCACATGGGGTATATAATGTCTCCAGAGCATTCTGGGTCTCCCTTGGTGTCACCTCCTATTTGAACATGCCCAGAATACTTCCAGAAAAATGTATCAGATCAGATGCCCAAACTACCTCAACTGGGTCCTATTAATGCCAATGAGCAACAGTTCAGGAACGGTTCAGAACTCCTGATGGTGTCTGAACTCCTCAGCCTGTCCCTGAGACGAGCCCCGGCATCTTGCAAAATAAAAGCCAACTGTATCTGCAATTAAAATTTTTCAGTCACTACCCAAAGCGTGTTGTCACAGGCAGGGTTGGAAGATACACTGGTTGGTCACCAAATGTTACCACCAACCGACCTAACAATCTCACACTATGTGTTACCCTGAAAGTGGAATTACATTTCTGCATCACTGTCTTGCTAGAAAGGGACTCCAGCATAGGATTATAAATTCTGAGTCAAATTTCATCCACAGATATCACTACAGCAATGCCAGACAGATGTTTTGTAAATACACTGTGCTTAAATTATGTACCCCAACCCAATGCATTTACATTATTTTATCCACTATTCAGAGCAACAATGACGACAAATGTATCATACTATTTCCATGCAATCATTAATAGTCAGAGAAATGCTGTTTAACATGACTGTTAGCAGTGATTATGGCAAGCAGAAGGTTATCAACCGTCATTAACTTTGTTGATGTTGTTTTCATCAAAAATCCCCACCAGCAGAACCCACAGGAGAAAGATAAGACACCAAAGGCTGTTAACTGCTATGTGTTGACCATAACCACTTAATGCAAATGTATAAATCTAAAGCTTCACTCATGATCTTGCCCAATAAATGCAAATTACCAAATTTTGTATAATCAGACTATTTAGTAAAATTTCCAAAGTTACTGAACAAAAAAATTGCTTTCATATAGTGAAATCAAAAATAAAGAGATAAAATGTACGATTGACAGAGTTATTGGGACCCTTTTGATGAATTTAAATTAGTCCCTCAGACAAAATAAAAAACAAGTAGAACTGTGTTTTAATTTTCAGTGTTCACATGACCTGAATTAACCAATGAACAATGGTTTTGCTGCATAAAAAGGGGCTGATTGTTTCCAGTTTCTTTTTCACATTGGTGAAGACAAGAGAGCTGTCTGAGAGCATCAGAAACGCTATTATCAAAAAACTGAACAATTGCTAACGATCTTGAAATCCCTGTTTTCAACAGTTGGTAATGTTATCAAGAAGTTTCACAGTCATAAAACTGTTAATACGCTTCCAGGACGTTGGGCTCAGAAGAAACTCACTGAGAGAAGTCTGTGAAGGTCAATGCGAATTGTGGAAAACACAGCGCAACACATCTGAAGAGCTTCAAGCTGAACTGGACCAATCTGGAGTGGTGGTTTCAGCTCGTAGCATTCGCCACACACTGAACCATGTAGGGTTCCATGGGTGAAGGCCAAGGAGGACGCCACTATTGAAAGGAAGGGCAAGACCAATGTTTGCAAAAACCGTCTTAGATAAGCCACAGTCTTTCTGGGATAATGTTCTATGGACAGACGAAACCAAAGTAGAGCTCTGTGGGAATGCAAAAAGGACTTCTGCAAACTTAAAAGAGCTTGAACGCGTATCAGTGGAAGAGTGGCAAAAACTACCAGCAGACAGGTGCAAGAAGCTTCTAGATGGCTACAAGAAATGTTTAGAGGTTTTCATTGTTGCCAGAGGTTCTGAAAGTAAAATAAGTGAGGGGCGCAAATAATTGTGTCTGAGGTACATTTTGTGTTTGTATTATTTCACTATTACGCAAGTTTTGTTTTGTGTTTTTTTTCAATTACCTAGGACATTTTATAAAAATATTTTGATTATACAAAATTGCTTAATTTCCATTTTTTTTCTGACGATTTTCTAAATTCTGTACTTAAAATTCAGGGTTGGCAATAATTCCAACCAGGACTGTAAGTTGGAATGCACAATTCACCATCCTCAGACAGAGTACCATAGCTTCATATTTGTAAATGTTGACCACATTCTTTATGTTCATCTGTAAACCACTCAAGGGCACTGTAGATGTCACTGGCCGCAAAATCAGCAGGACTACATCACTGGCTAAGAGCTGATTTTAAAGGATAGCTTCAAATGTTTTCTCTTCCGATTTTATACATAAAAGTCTGTTTCCTGGTGTTGGGGAGTACTACTGCATAAGCGAGAAAGTGGTATCATTTTTTTTTTTTTTGTCTCCAGAGAGAGCTGGGTAAAGTCTGATAAATATCCTTAAGGGAGGTCACTTGAGTCAGCATCATTTGGGTTTGAGGACACTCTGAGGGTGTGGAGTTAGAAAGAAGTGAGCTCACTAGACCTCTGTAGCTCACTCCTCATAGAGGCTCAACCCAATCTCTGACCGAGCTGTCTGCAATCGATATGCATTGTGGGTAATGTAAGTGCCAGGTTGTGACAAGGAAGACGAATGTGTGGAATCTGGAATAATATACCTCTGATTTTGCTGCATCAATTTTGATACTTTTTTAGCTGTCCATTGTGAGTCTGACAAAGTTATGGGAGTGCAA
This sequence comes from Xiphias gladius, assembly GCF_016859285.1. Classification (NCBI taxonomy): domain Eukaryota; kingdom Metazoa; phylum Chordata; class Actinopteri; order Istiophoriformes; family Xiphiidae; genus Xiphias; species Xiphias gladius. The sequence goes on along the minus strand of NC_053406.1, from coordinate 4,728,889 downwards.
TCCTATCCATACTGGCTGTGGAGTGATACCTCCATAGAGTGTTAGAAATGCAGGACCAAATCCGCAGTCTTCTTCCTGTGCATAATGTGCTCTTTGTGGTTTCCCACATAGTATTTCCTTGCCGAGATGCTGCATGCACCTGTCAGGACGAATGTAATGACTCCAAGTGCTGAAGCCTGAAAATAACTTCATATAACCTTTTGAATATATTTTTGCAAAGAATGAGGACTGTGGATTTTGTCTCCCACCACTTAGATTAGAATCTGACTAGCACCTGACTACTGTTTTAAGACTCTTATTTGGGGTAGAAAGTTACCCCCAAGCTGGAGAGCAGAGGCCCTGTCGTGTCCTGATCCTCATCCTAAACACTTTACACTTGGGTTTAAATCATCAGGTGCATGCTGGAATTTACAGGCAGGTAACAAAGACAGGATTACATCAGCAAGATGAAGCTTTGAACAATTTAAAACAAACTAATCCACTTTATGCATTTGTACCCAAATGTGAAACTAGTCCTTAATGAGGTTCTTCAGGAGTATAGATACTCTGACCTTTAGTCTTTAACTAATCAGTCTTTGAGGGCTTTTCCACATAGATGTAATCCCTTGAAGTGTTTGAGCTATTAAAGTGTGGTGGTGTAGGGAGAGAAGGATACATTCATGATTTATCCATACATCCATCCATCCATCCACCCACCCATCCATAGGCTATAGCATTTATTGGTTGGTTCATTATGACTATGATAATGATTATTGTTGTTAATAGGGAGGGAACAACGACTGAGAATGTGAGGAGTCAAAATGGAAAAAGACGGAAAAGTACTTGATATCAGACAAGCGTAATACAGCCCAGAGACATACAAACAAAACGATCACATTCCTTTGCTTCCACTCTCTTCTTCTATTTGATGCATAAGGATTATGCAATCAATCAGCAGCCCTAATACAAAAGCTAATGGCTTTTGTTTGGCTGTCTGAGAGCTTGTTTGCTGGATGCCTCCAAGTGTGACAGATAGGGCCACCAGGGGTAAACACTCCTACAGAATGGTTAATTAGCTGACAACAAAGCATTGGCACAGATTGATGATAATTTGTCTTTTATAGGCTGTTTATCTGTGTGTTTTCTGCACACAAAAAACAGACAATATGTCTAAAGATCTAATACATGTGTTCCTCCAGTTTTTCCAATTTTTTCAAATAGTAAATTCTCATTCATAGCCACTTATACAAAGGAGACTTGCCCTAATATGATATGGGATGGTCAGCATCACAGATTTAATAAACTATTACCTAATTCAAACACTGAGTAGGTGATGAAGTGTGTTGCACCACAGACTTGGCACATTCCTGGAATGGTAAGTGACACTGCTAGAAGCCATTCAGCTCTACATCTGTGTGTGTTTGTCAGATTCAGGTAGGCCAGCAACTTGTGCATTAGGAGTCGCTCAGCTGTCCCCATCCTGCTCTGGGCCAGATTACCCCTCTTCACATGGTCTGGGTTGACAAGACGGATCAGTCTTGCTGGATTAAAAGCCCACCACAGCTAAATATTTCTAATCCACCTTTGATTTCTATGGGAAACCGATATGGCATCCTCTACCAGGGCTGTCTGTTCTCTAGTAGGCCAGGACAGGGTCCTGTTTTTCTTAACTATACTGGCTTTCGGTGCTGGAAAGTAACTAAGCAAATTTTATTAAAATACTGTGTTTATTTTCTACTTTTACTATAGTTTCATCTTTTTGATACTTAATATTTGTAGTCCATTTCCAAGGGAAATATTGTCCTTTTTACTGCCCTATATTTCATGTTTTAGAGGTTATTTGGGGGTTTTTCAGTTATTAATTTGTTTGCAGTTTTTATTTCCTCTTGGCACTAAAAACGTAAAACATATTTTTTAAACAAACTACACTGTTTGTTTGTTTGTTTGTTTGTTTGTTTGTTTGTTTTTAAATGATGACCCTCAACCAAATGGTTGAGATGCCCATTTACAGTAAATGTGCACTTTAAACAATTAGCATTTTTATTTACTCTAGACAAGAGAAATGTTGAGAAACTTGAGTAATTAAAAATTTTAAATAATTGTTTTAACAAAATGAATGAATAAAATTATTGGAGTGAGGTGGTTAATGTCCACAGTTGCATTTAGAATAATGATGTTTTTGAGTCATTATTGCTAGCATAAGCAGAATTACCCTACATTTACTTAATTTGTCACCATAATGTCACTGAAAACATCTACAACAAATGTCTGAAAAAATCATACGAATAAAATCATATCAATGGCACTAGATTTATCATACTGACAACTGTTTATAATCAGAAAACATTGTCTTTCATTGCAACACTCAGCTTCTGTAAAAATTGCAAGCAAAAATTGTTTACCATTAATGGACATTTCTATCGATCTGTAATGCATGTATTTAAAAAATAATGCAAAGTCATCAGACAAACAGATGGTATTTATTTACATCATTCTGTTCAATTGTGCTCTTAAAGAAGAATAAATTAAAAAAATATATGATTACTTTTGAAAATCATCAAATAGCTACATGCCCAAAGAGATCTTACATCCTGGAAGGAAACCCCCAGAAAAAGTTTGGTTCTGAAAACCACAGTGCACCTTGGGGTTTTCTCAGCCTAACAATCTTCACCTGAGTGCTCTACCCAACATTTGAGAAACCAATAAAAGGATTAACATTTTTCTTACAAAACAAAAAAAGGTAAAAAAAAAAAAAAAAAAAAATCCAACCTGTTTTCAATTACAATCAATTTGTTTCAAGTGTTTTCTAAACTCAAGTTTAATTTTGCATGATACTTCTGCCACTAGACCTGCTGTATTCTATCTTGCAGCTACAGTTATTTTTCATACAACAATTTTTTTTAACAGACTGATTTAAATAAGAAACAAACAGTCTTCACCTCACTGGCAGATATTTTCCATTTGTTTAAAAAAAATGACTCACAGACTCAAATTAAACTTCTCTGATGTTTAGGCTATCACCCCCCTCATTTCATTTGGTCCATTCAGTTCACTATACATAATATAAATGGTGTACAATGTGCAACGATGCCCACATTTTCTTCGATTTCAACTCATTACACAACCTTCCTCAGCGGAGGAAGTTCGCTCAGTTATTGGGACGGAGGTATGGAACTTTGGTCACATGAGAACAGATGCCTGAAAATGTTCAGAACCCATTCATCTTTTCAAAAATGGTCTTTGATGACAGATATGAATGGACTGAATTAAACTGAGCAAACTCGCTCTGCTGAGGAAGTCCATGAAATGAGGTTGAAAGCTCCAGAAAAAGCTAGTGAGTGGAGAAAAAACATTTTTTCATCAAATGTTTTTTTCATCAAGGTCAAGAATGAACTTTTAGACTAAAGAATACATACATTTCAACCTCATTAAAAGGGAGGGAATATTTATGTCATTGAAGGGCTGTCTTTAACTAACAGCTGAACTTGATTGTGTCAATTTTATCACTGGTGCTGTGAAAAAGACACAAGATATTAACTTCTTGTGTTTTTAACTGATTTTGTTTTCCATCTTGAAATGAACTTTCACAGAAAAACCAGGTCTGCTTCACTTCATGCTCACCTGACCTGTGTAATTCTTCCAAGGGAGTAGGTTTTTCAAGCTATATCCCAGTCTTTTGTCCAGCAAATGTCCTGGCGCAGTAGAAAAATAATTGATACCACATATCTTCAATGAGAGAAGACAGGACAGTCTGACACTACTTATTCTGACTGTAATGGCAGTGGTAAAATTCCAATATTTCAACTTGTTCATTGTGCTGGGAAATGGTTTTCATGATCACATACCAGACCTGTCAAAGTTCAGCTTTTCATTCCACTAGTACAAATAAAGCTCATCATGACACTCCAGTTTCCAGGCATTAGATCAGGAAGCTTTTTTTTTCTTTTACTGTCACACAAAGTGTAACACAAACATGATAATAAATTATCTTTGCCCCAGTGGAAAATGGACATTACTTCTAAGAATCTCAGCAGCGTTTTGACCATTCATTAGATCCTTCCCCGAACAGCAACCGATCATAACCTAACAACCACAACTACACACAGGTGGTGTCTTTTCTTAGCTATTCCAAAACCAAAACTCAAGTGCAAAAGTTTACGGAATGAATTAAACATCTGCTCTGACATACGCCGCTAATGTTGCCATGCCCAGCTAACTAGATCACTACCTACAGTGGTAACCTAACCCAGCATTAAGATGCTAGTAGACAAACTTTTTGTTGGATGGTCAAATAGCTTCAGAATCTTCCTTACCCCTCACCTTTCCTTTGTCAAATTCAGGGCTATATCCAACAACTGTTGACAACTTCGTGGAAACTGAACCGACAGTCCGACCAACTCAGGCCGTGACTGGCCGGCTGTGCGGAGGTGAGAGAGGGACCAGGGTTTGAATGTCTCTCACAAGCTTTCTTTCTCCATTCTTCACACAAATATTTCTGTTACTTTTCATGTGAGCAGGCCAGTGCAATACAATGAATGCCTTCCCAGATCGACTGTCTCTACAAGGGAGCATTTCTTTAGCTAACAGCAATTTGTGTGGTTACCGGTTCCATTAACAAAAACCCTGTTAACAATAGCACATCCACTGTGCAGTATTTCCTCATTGTGTGAGAGCCCGCCTTGAATGCTACTATATCAGAGTATAACCTAGCAGCTCTCTTCTTCTTTTTATTAGATTTGTTAAAGTTTACACTTCAGCAACTGCGGCCAAACTTTCTAACCAAAATAGTGTTATGTTTGCCAAACACAGATTTAGTCTTCATCTAAATGCCTTTTCTTTTCATTAGTGAGTGAAACCACTAACAATAAAACCACAAACATAAACCTCTGTCTTGTTTGTTCAAGTAACTATGATAGACAGCCAAACAGGGTTATGGGGTTAGAATGAAATAAGGAAAAATGTGAGGTAAAGCTCTTATGATAGCCTACTTGTCATACAGGGACTAACTAGCTCTACTCCACGATACCAGAAAAATGCTGTTTCCTTATTTCCATGTCTTTTGCACTGATCATTAGCTCATAAGGCTGCTGACTTTTACCTAAGACATGTAGCTTTAACCTCAGTCTTTTAGAATGGTGTCGAGTGTGTACCCTTTCAGTGCATGTTGAAGACCTCCTTTACAGGATCCTCATTTTAAAACAAGTCAGCTGGAGACAGTTTTTACATCCACCTCATGGAGCTAAAGTTAGCTCATCTAGCTAGCTACAGCTGATCAACCTGCCACAAAATGTGTTATTCCACTGGCTACAAATGAGACGCCAGGTTTTGTCCACTTGTCTGAAATCAAGACCAATTGTTTCAAAATTTTTTATCGTGGGAAGTAACAAACACACATTTATTTAAATGTATATAAATATCTTCCTTAATGTAACCCCCCCCCCCCCCCTTTTTTTTTTTTTTTTTTACCAATTGTGTAAGTTCATCAACCTCTGAAGAGGTCAAACTTTTTTTCCAAGTGTTATTATCCCTCCAGGCTTTGTTCCTGTCTGTCCCTCGAGTAGCTGATATGTGGTAAACCAATTAAAAAAGCTTTCTTTTAACTCTAACCACATGTCTCGCAGCTGAGGTTGCTGCTGCTTTTAGCAAGCTTTATTAATGTCATTACAACTCTTTCTACACAGTGGGTCTTGTTTTCGTATTTGTTTTGCTCGAGTATTGTTCCTGCATACACCTACACACACAGAGAGAAACATGCACTCATGCCTTTAACTGGTAAGATTTCCCTTCAAGGATTATTACTCCTCTCCACTGTTTTCCTCAGCCTACTTTTGACCTTTTCTGACTTTACATGGCCTTATTCCCCCCTCCACCACTTAATTTGTTTATTCTTGGTTTGCCTGAGTGTATGTGTGCACTTGTTTAAGCGTCTGTGTACTCTTTGTGTTTATTTCATTTGAGGCCACTCTCGACTAAAGCATGTGATGTAGTTTGTTTTAAGCATGTCACTTTAATTTCTCTGTCTGTGTAGTTTAATATGCATGTCTGCAGTAAAATCAAATAATCTCTGAGGCTTCCTCTGTCCCCTTCTTGCACTATGGGGAAAACTCACAAATATCCTGGAGCTATGTGTGGTTTTTGATAGTACATCAAAGTTCACAGAGCTGTTGCACATAATGTCAGACAAATAGATCATTTCATAGTGGATCGCAGTGGGGTACGAGGCATTGATGTTGTGTGATTGTAACAATCCCTCTCATTCATACAGTGGCAACTCCGCTATTGCAACACTGCAACACTGACCCCTTTTGTTGGATATATACAGATACCCCAGATACAGCGGGCACACACAAACACACACACACACCCTGTTGCTTTTCAGACAACGAAACCTTCAAACAGAAACCTGCCTGCTACCAGCCAAGCAATCTGCTGTGTGCATAGTCAGTCTACATCATTTTTATCATACGTTGTCATACTCTCCGAAAAGGTACAAATCCTCTGCTGCTAACTACTGTATATGGATGTAAACAGCCTCCAAAGCTGTTTTTTTGGGGGGGGCAAGGACAGACTAAACACTTGCAGCAAGCAACAGCACTCCTTATGAACCCCTGATGTTGTCCAACATGTTGTCCTGATGTTTTCACAGTCTTATTTTTGCCCCCCTCACTTTTATTGTTTCACATTGATTTTGTTACTCGAGTCTCTCAGACCATTGATCTTCTACTGTCCATATGAGCGCCCACTGATCCTCTCACTCCACTGGAGAGTGTGTACACCACTGGGTGGCTGATTGGAAGGATGAGGGATAGGTAGGTCAGGTGTCCAGAATCACCCCCTATGTATTTTAGTGCACTATATTTACTATTTTTATTTAAGTGCCTGAATTCTGAATGTGAAGGAAAAAAGTAGTGTCCATGGCATATACACTACTCTCTGCTAACAATCCCACAATGCACTACTTTACATTTTAGAAATGCAAAAACAGTCATATTACAGACTAAAGTCATAATATCTTAATAATATTTATTATTTATTATTCGCCACATCATAGTTATATTGCAGGACCCTGCACACTTGTGACTCTGTGTCTGTTACAGGTACTGTGCTGTGTAGAATATTGAACATTTCTGACTTAGCTGCCCCCGGTGGTTGTATAAACAAAGACTCCGTGGCCGACAGCAATGCACACTGCTACCACATCGATCGGACTAAGGCCCACAGAATGTGTTGGTTTACAGCAATGCATGGACTGCACCATTTCTCACCACTAAGAATAATTTCAAAGATGCTAAAATTGCACTTTAAAAAAATATCAAAAGGGCTGTAAATGTGTGGATACAAGAAAAGTCAGTCTGGAGAATAATCAGTGCAATGGGACTAGAACCTGTGAGGTCTGAATGAGGGATGTGTATGGGCAGCCTGAGGCTTCAGGGTGAACTCAGATGAAGAATAGTGTGAGTCCAGGCAGTGTCAGCATACATGTATCTAACCCAGGCACTGTAAACTGAGGCCATTACATATTAACAGCCTTATCATCAATTATGGACTTGAACCTCCAAAAGCTTGCATATTGTCTATGTGCATATTTGTGGGTGCACTGTATGTATGTGTGTGTCACTGTGTGTGTGTGTCACTGTGTGTGTGTGTGTGTGTGTGTGTGTGTGTGTGTGTACAGCATGCATTCAGTTTCTATTCACACAATGAAGGAAGCTGAAATGAAAGAATAAAGGGTTTTCTCAGGGGGGATTCAGGAGCTGATTGGTGGATCCCACCAGATGTCAGGCTGCTGAGGTTGGCCAATGGGATGAGAGGAAAGGAATGAAAAATTGATGATACATTTTTTTTTTATCAGGTCCTGTTGTTGTTTCGATTTTCAGTACTGAAACTCAGTCTAACTAACTACATTCTCAGCCGTTTTTCTGATTTCGAGTATGTTTGAGAATGTTGAAGGAATAAATCATTGATTTTAGGTGCCGGATGAACAGCTGGGTGCTGTCATGTTAAGCGATGATAACACAGACATCAGAAACGTTCACGTGTCACCAGACTTTTTGCTGCAAGCAGCAATTTGGCATAACACACTGTTGAGTTGTGGCATATAATACTACAAAAGATGGACTAAAATGAGTACTTGTCACAGCTCTTGAGTTAAATTGTTTAGTCTGGCAGTTAAACAACTTACAATGAATGTAATTTTCATTCTAACAACAAAAACAAACAGAGGTGTTGATGTTGAGAGACAGCTTTGGGCCTGGGTCATGGTATCACCATTGGAGAATACGCTTTAATATGGTGGATTCAGAGTTAATCAGGAGTGATACATGCAGAAAATGGTCAGTATGTCGATTCAAAGATATTTCTGAACTAATTATTACGTCATGATTCGTTAATATAGTATTGCCCAGTCTGTTCTCTAGCAACTGATCATTATCTGCTTCATAGTGCTGGCGTCAGAGTCAGTTTGGAACTACTTATTAACAACTCATCAGCTATCAGGTCGTTCACGAGTCCTTCCTCACTCGTATTGTAAAGTGTTACTGGTTGTTTCAAGCTAGCAGGAACTACAGTGATTTCACTGTAGGAAAATGAAGGACGCAATGCATTGGAGACTGTAAAACTAAAATTCACTGTATATTAAAATGTAGTTATTTACATGAAATAGTTACCGAAATGAACCTGGCTACATCCGCATAAGTGATTTAAATAGAGTGGGTGTAGGCAGACCACTTGGTCTTTAGTGGTCCCTGCTCGCTCCTTTGCCGGCAAGCCACTCAGAACGCTATCAAAACATGAGTGTTTAATAATAATGGAGATTTCAGTTTGTGTAAACCTTTTAAGATCCTAATATCACCGGGACAACAGCTGCTCAATTTGTAACAGGAATAAATACAAAACAGGACAGTGAAATAAAAAACTAAAATAAAAAAGGAAAAGAGGAAAACGCTCCTTTTTTTTAACCAGGTTTGAACCTCTGTAAATTGTAGTATCACCCCAAAAAGTTACCGTTCAGTAGATTGTGACTGCAATTAAAATGGTTCAAAAAAAGCCATTCATTCATTTCATTTTAAGTGTCATTTTCAGGCTTGTGTACTAAATAGGAGGTGATCATTACTTGTTTTGTTTATTAAATTGAAAATTGAATTTTCAGGATAACCTACGAAAGAGTACTTTGCACGACTTTCCATGAAGTTATTTTTAAGACTTTTTGTATGAGAGGACTCATGGGCACCACAGAACTCCCCCCATATTGGAGAAAATTGAATTCACGGAGGGATCAGGCAGCAAAGGCAGCACAACACTGACCATCTGGAAGTTCTAAAGAACTGCAGCAGACTTACAGCTAACTCTGGGATTTCTTGGGTCATCCAACAATACACACCAATCTAAGACCAGAATCAGTATCATTCTTAAAATGTTTTATAGTCTGTAAAACAACCCAGAAGACAATGTGAAGAACTATCACTTAAACATTGAACTAGCTTCATTTATTTTGAGTCAGTTTTTAAATCCTGAGAGCAATTAAAACAAAAATGATACTGAGCAGGCAGACAATCATTGATGTGTGTTGGTCTTGTTGTTGTATATAACTTATAACAACAGTTATGTACTGTATATAGTCATATATAGCCTAACTTACAACAACAAGTCCAACTCTTTCAGCAGAATTCCCAGCTCCACCTGGTAAAATACCGCTATGCTATGTCTCATGATTTAATATGAAAAGGCTGAGTCCACAAAGTACGCATCCAAGGGAGAGTTGCTTAAAAATTGCTTAAAATAATGTCCAAATCCAATCTATAGCTTCTGTTTCAGTATTTTACTACAGTAATTGTAATTAAGTGTCAATACGAACATGTTTCTGATGGAATCAGGTCACCTGTCCACATGTCTGACATACAAGTGCTCAGATTTACAACAGAGTCCAATTAGGTCAAAAAATACGAGTCCCAGACAGCTTTCAAACAATCTGCTTTTCACTTGAAAATCAAAAGCAGTTATAAACCTTCTAAATGAGGATGAACATTACATCCAGTAATTTTGCACTGACTGACTCAATCTCCTCCTTGGTAGTCATCTAAGGACACTGGCCCTCAGACATCAATGTGTTGAAAAAAGAGCAAGATTTACAGTGGAAATGATCCTAAAATCTTGCCACATCAGATTAAAGGCGCTATATGTAAGTTTTTGCTGTTGCTACATAGCCAATGTTAGCATTAACAGCTGTTTACTTACCAGTCTTGAAGAAACGTTGCATGTTCAGCATCAAACTTCGTTCCTTTACGCGCCAAGAGCCGTCTCCAGTGGTGGAAAGCAACGCCTATGGGAACTCTTGTTTTGCTTCTATTTCTATTACATCTCTTCTTCTACTTTAGTTAGCATGCTAACCAGCTAGCCCCGGCCCGGCCACCCTGTCTGTAGCACCCAGTCTGCCCTCAGTCCAACATGAGAGGATGAAGAAGTGGCGTTGCTCAGGGGGCATATTCTAACTTCCTTTCTTGTAAATGCAACGATGGGTGAAGCTCTTGGCGAGCGACCGTCACTACCACCCGCTCCCAGCAAGAAACCATGTTCAGCGGCAGAGACGACTTACGTATAGCCCCTTTAATGACACTTTTTCACAGAACTAAAGTAAGCACAAATAAATAAGAGATGACTGTCGTTTAGGAGCTCATAATTTTTTATATGACAAACACCAATTGTGTGAGTTTTGACCTTTTTAAAGGGAGGCTTAGCACAGAAAAATATGCATACTCATAAAGATGTCTCGAAAGATGTGCAGTATATTTTGTCACAAAAAGGGTAATCATTAATGTTACATAAGTCAAATAGGTTCCCGTGTGCAGTGCAAATACTTTAATTCTTTGAAATGAGCAGAGAGATGTTCTATGCAGATACATCTCTTTGTTTATGGCTCCAAAAAAGATTGAATGGGTAATTATGGAGTTTGGCAGTGTAACAAGTCCGATAGTGTGATGACTGAGCGCCACTGTCTTTCCAACAACCTTGAAAATCGATGCAGACTGCTTTGAGATAAAACAATGAAAATGCTCTCTCTGTCATCTGTGTCTCTGTTACCTCCTTTTATCATCATGTCTGCCTCTACATCTCTTCATTCTCTGGAGACCTAGCCTAGCCTTAACCTTAATCATACTGTAGCCATTATATGCCTAACCCCAACCCCTTAAACCCTAAACCTAACCTTAAAGAATAACACTGCACAACTTTTTAACCATTTTTCCACAATTTGCTTGACTCACATGAATTTTCAGATCTGACGCAAAAAGTCAGCTATATACTTTCAAGATTTTGAAAGTCTCCACTGGTTTTAAATGATAGTCTGAGAGTTTTTCAAGTCTATCCTAATACAACACTCAAATGCCACATATATGTTGTTCTTGGTCACTGTGATTGTTTCTCCTCTCCATGAAGAGATGTCCCCTAAGAAGTCACGAAGAGATCCCCTTGCATCCCAACCACACTGTTAGAAATGGGGGGCAAAATTCACAGGGCTTAATCTGTTTAAAACTGCATTCTGAAGTTCATCCAAAGCTACTATCATGCTTCAGCAGTCTGAGCTAGCCTGTTCCACTGGGTGTCATATAAATTGTTTCTAAAGTATTTTTAGATACAATTTGGTAACTTTTTTTTTGCTGAGTGGCCGCAGAGGCGCTCATTCTGCTAGTTAAAATACTGCCAATAAACCAAAACATGTCTACCAGGAGGAAGATACCAAGTTGATTTATTTCCACATATTAGCTTTGACTACACTTTTATGGACAGAACGAAGACTGTGGATTTCTTACCGATTTCATACAGTGTATACAGTGGGATAGAATATCTTCACATCAAGTTTGTAGAAGCAAAATGACTACAGTAATCAAGAGAGTATATTTGAAAAATCCAAACCTATTGTTTAATTTAAGCCTTAATCAGGTCTGAACCCTGGAATTTCATGGTTATCTTGTGGGAACCACCTTTGTGTTCTGGTCTGGGAGGTGAGACATTGTGATACATTTTTGTCCTGACAACATGTCTAATACAAGTACACACACAAACAGCTCAACACAGTGCCGGTAGTTGTTCATCTGCAGTAATGTTGCCAATTAGAATTAGAATGGACTCAGCATATGAACCTCTTTTCTACGTTCACCTATCCATCACAATGCTAAACTTTTCCAAGACCGTGCTCTTTTAAAAACCAAGCCCATAGGTCGTTACCTGAAAGCAGGTTATTATAATCCATACGTTACGGTTTATTGTCAGTTGACCTCTAGTGGTCGTAGTAATTTTGACAGGCGCAAAAGAGGCGGGTCAGGTGACGTAATCTAAAGAGCGAAAAAGTTCATGTTGGGACCCGGTTGGACTGTCACACAGGAAACTGCTGTGTGTCCCCTTGTGAAACCGAGAATCAGCGTTTTTTCTTTTATCCAGGACCGTTCCAAAGCCTTAACTGCATATTTATTATTGTAACCATGATGATGAATGTCCTCTAACCTTAAGGAAGTACGGATTTGAATCCAAACCATGATCTTTGCCTAAACCCAAGCAAGTGGTGTTTGTGCCTAAACCTAACCAAACTGTGACCGTTGCACAAGCCTGACCATGTGTTTATTATTGTTACCATGACGATGACGGTCCAGTGCGCCTGCTGCTGGTACAGGGGTAGGGACAATTCATTCCACTTGTCATTAGCAGTAGTTCTATCCAGCTGGCAAGCCAGCTTTTAAAACTAAATGTAAATGAGTTGTGTTTCTATTAGCTGGTCTGCACTGAATAAATCATCCTGCATATCACCCGGGCCAGATGGGGACACGGTCGAGGTTCACAAAGCGCTCTCTACCCTCCTGTCAGAGGCTTTGCAGGAAATGTACAGTGACACATCTGGAGGGGAGGAAGCCTTTTTTAAATCGATGTGCACAATTTTGTAACACTGGTTAGTTTGAAATGATAAAAACAGCTCCATGGGGCCCCGCTACCATACCGTCTCTTCTCATAGAAAGGGTCCTGCACATTGCATTGTATGGAAGTGTTGGCAAGCTATGGACATAGTTTGGAGGATGAAGAATATTCATCAGCGGAAACATAAGGTGACAGAATATTATCTGTCTATGATAATGTCCTCAGTTAGGGTAAGTGCCCGAAGCAGCTGATGTAACCTTTATCAGAGCCTAGTTATTAAGCGTAAGTTTGAACAATGATTAGCATTGTAATTTTTTAGAATGGTTGATATTGTTGATGTTCTAATGATCCTTTCTAGTGGGCACAAGTTAGGGCAGAGGACATCACAGTCCACTTTGAGATGTCGAGTGCTGGCTGAGGCCTTCATGTTGACTGTAAACATTCTTCCTTCTGGCAACAATTGTTACAAGACAGGCTTTGTTGTCGTGCCACATTAACACAGGGTGTGTAACACGCAACGCCTTCTTGTGTGATTAGAATTTCTTTTTCTCTTCTTTTTATAAATAAATGACTGAAAATCACTTTACAGTCTGTTCTGTTTAAACTTTGTGTGTAACCTTGAGGTCCACCAAAGGGTGTTGAATGTATTTCCTTCTTCATAAAGTATTTTCAAAGTCATTTTTAATATTTTAAATCTGCATTGTTTACATTGCTCACATCAATGTTTGCTAGCTACTAACTAGCTGTCTTGTGTTGGCACACTGCTGTGTTTCTTGGTGCTTTACTACCACCAACTGTATATCAGTGGAATAGAGTGAAAGTGGTGGGAGGAAATTGAATTAAGATACAAGCAAACTGGGGACCCATTCACAAAAACACTGCTCTATAGCAAAACTAGTGGTCAAGAACTCCTTGCGGTACCTTTAACTCACTTACCCAACATTTCTGCAAACACAAACAGAATATATCAACATTAGCTACCCAACAAAATCAGAAACATATTCTTAAGGTGCCCTATGTTCTGTTTCTTTTATTGACAGAATTATTCAGCTACTGGATCTTGAAGTTGAGTGAAATAGTATTGCACAGTGTCACTTTATAGCATGACAATGTTCATTTCAACTGTCCCTGTGAGTTTTGAGAGATTTGGATAACATCCTTCATAATTTTTGTCAGTCTTTGGTCAATGTAACTCTGGACATTTTGGTGTCATGTATGTCAACAAGAAATATTGAATGTTTAATTCAGAGGCTGTTAAACTATCTCCAACGTTCATCGCAAACAAACATACACAAATCCACTTTGATATCATAGAAAAACAACACTCCTTAAACTCCAGAACCTGCCTGAGAATCATCACATTTTTTAAATTTTCTTCAGTATCAAAGTAATCCAGTGACAGTTGTTTGTACATCCATGGGTACACTGCAAACAGGAATTGCTGAGAGCTAATTTGGCATACTTTTTAAAATTTTAAACCAAATTAGCAAACTAGTGGCACCCGACCCATAATTGAGTCTATTCTAAGTCTACAAAATAATCAACCCTGGCTGTTCTTATTCTATATATGGCTCAGTGCATTTCCACTTTTTTCAAAAGCATTATGAATATGGTTGAAATTTTTGTGTCTGGGAAAGGTGAAACTTAAATGCTTCAATGACATGCTTTGACTAAATGAAAGCATGTCATTCTTTAATTTAATGTCAAAAAACGCAGAAATCACCTTGTTAGTATTGTAATGAACTATATAATGACCGGAATAGAAGGTACACATAATAATATGTCTATTAAGACATATTATTGGTGGGTCTCTTCCAGCTCCTAACCTGATAGTAAAACTGTTGTAGCCTCTTGGATGGGCAAAAACCATAGTCTGCTTTTTGGTCCTAATTTTTCAAACAATGTTGTTTTTCAACAAAATGAAGAAACGCATTAAAGAAACTGCACCTTAACTTTCCATTTCTCCTCTGTCTGATGTTGCTGGCATCCAAAACTGGAATTTATACCTTGTGGTTTCACTGTATGCAGCAGGATGTCCTCTCTCTCCACAGTGTTTGTTTTTGGAGTAAATCTACTTAAGCCATTTAATCAGTTAAACAGTTGAAAATCTGTGTCAGCAAAATCTGAGTCTAAGTCATTTGCAAAGACAAAGACTGGAACAAAGACTTCAATCTGCTTTGACGTTCCACCAACAGAGTATGTCTATTCATTCTCAGCACCTGTTTCAGTGTGTGTGCAGCGCTTGCATGCACGAGTGACTACTGAGCATGTGAGCGTGCTTCAAGTAGACTGTGTATAGTATGTATTCATTGTAAATTTGAGATTTGTGCATCTGTACGTGTGTGTGTGTGTGTGTGTGTGTGTGTGTGTGTGTGTGTGTGTGTGTGTGTGTGTGTGTGTGTGTGTGTGTGTGTGTGTGAGTATCTGACAGTGACCTTGGGGTTACCTGCTGACTGGTCTCCGCTGGGATTAAAAGCCTTGAGATGATTCAATTGCCAAAAAATCAAGATTCCCTGATCTATCAGAATGTGCGTGTGTGTATGCAAGACTGAGTCAGGTCAGCTGAGAAGCAACCTCCCAGTGTGTTCAGGTATGACTGCCTTGTGTGTATACGGTATGCTCTACATTGCGTGCATGCCTACCTGTAAATGCTCTGCTTAAAGGCATCTTTCCAGACAGAAAAGCTTCTTTTCTCTGCAACCCCTCTACTGATGTTTATATGAAGGTCGTTTATATGCTGGGAGCTTTGCTTTCCTCATAGATTCTTGCACTAGCCCCTCAAACCACATCTGAGTAATGACTTTTGCACCTGAGAACTCCCTAACTTACTTACAGGCTGGAGTTGATGGAGTACACACAAAAAATACCTGTTGTCATCACTTAAGCTTCATGGGCTTAAATATTCGTAATTAAAACATTCACAGTGAGTAGGTTTGACTGAATTCTGGGTGCTTCGGGAGTAAGTAGTGTTTAAAAATTAAACATGCTCTGTAAAATGTGGCGGCTCAGGCCATTTTTTTGTTTAATCAAGTCTATCGTCTCTTTCCTCTTCTTCTCATTCTTTCGTATTTCCACTTACTGTCTCAGAGCTGAGTCGGAGGAGGTGCCCCTTTTTGATATCTGTCTGGAGGCAAAAAGAGAGTGAGGGGAAAAAGAAGGGACCTGTGCCTGCCATTGAAGAGTCGCTTTTAAAAAGATGGATGGGTCTGAGGTGCCAGTGATGAGAGGCCACAGGTCTGAAGATGCCTTAGGTGATGGGGAACAGATTTTGGCACTATAAAATGTCCCCATAACTCTGTCCTTGTCTGTCTCTTAGTCTTTCTGTCTGCTTTTCAGCTTGTCTGCTTTCTCCATTCTGATTTCCTTTTGGAAACAGTAGAACGGATGTGGGCTTTTGAAGGCTGGCACCCTGTATTTAAGTGTATTTGGAATTAAAATGCCAGATCTTAGGTGGAAATTCTTACATAGCCTACTTTGTCCCTGTATCAATGCTGTGATGAATATACACCAATCAGCCACAACATTAAAACCAGTTACCAGTTACCAGTTTAAATGTTAATTTGAAGTCATGTTTCTGTCACTCTCCTTTTAGCTCTATTTTGGTCTCTGCCAACTCCTGAGGGAAATATCTGGCTCTTTAGCTGCTAAATGCTCTACTATCCTCACCAACTAGTTGCTGAGTTCGACTGTCGTGTGGTGCTGGACAGGTTTATCGCAATGGGTTTATAAATGGGTTTTTGCTGAAAATGGCTACCTGCTGTGGCTAGAAATGGAGTTAATGAAAAACTTTATCGAGCCAAACAGTAAACGGCCTTGAAAACAAAACAACAGGCTAAAAGATGTTAAAAACCGTCAGAGAGAGGAAGTGCAGAGTCAGGTGTTAATGCTCTGTGAGTTCATGACAATGAGTGACTCCTTTCACATTACACGCAGTCATTTGATGCACTGTTAACATAAAGTACTGTTTGGAGGAGCTTTAAAGCTTTAAATGTGACCACTGCCTAGATCAATTAAAGTGCCTCAAATCTGTCATATCAATGTCATATCAATCACCAGGTAATACCCAGTTTTCCAAATACAGCAATATGACTTATAAATATCAAGCCACACTCAGAATAATATAAAAACAGAAGAACTGATCAAATATGATGGTTAATAACAATATCAATATTATTATTCCTAGCCTATCATCCTCGTCCTTCAGTTTGTGACATCACATTTTGTGCAGCCAACTACTCTGATTGTTCTTCTTTTATTACTGTTGCTGACCTTGGCTGAGGGATAAATTAAACTAGTCTGCTCTGTAGATATTCATCACATTTTAACATTTTAAATGCCCTTATGTCCTTTTTCCCCTTTCTTTCTTTCTTTTTTTTTTGCCTGTGACAACATCATCCCTTCTCTATTTACCTGCAAGGACTTCTTGTGGTGTCCTTCCTCTCTGGCCTGAATGCAGACACT
Organism: Xiphias gladius; assembly: GCF_016859285.1. Lineage (NCBI taxonomy): Eukaryota > Metazoa > Chordata > Actinopteri > Istiophoriformes > Xiphiidae > Xiphias > Xiphias gladius. The sequence continues at coordinate 4,711,549 of NC_053406.1, read as the reverse complement.
GTCTGGATGTGGTCAGGATCTGTCTGGAATCTCTTATACTGAAGAGATACCCTGCTCATTTGTTTGGCAATGTGATGTTGATAAGACAGTCTGGACTCAGACTCAAGTCTGGTCTCAATTTCACCTGCAATTTTGCTCAGTCTTGATTTGGTCTTGGTTTAAATTGAGTCAGTGTTGGACTGTACTTCAGATTTTTCACAAGTCATTACAGAGGCTGTATCACATTTTTAGAATTTATTATGAATTATTTAAGTATGGCACCCATTTCTTTTTGAATGCTGTTGTCAAAATTCTGGATAGCTTGAATAACGATGAAATGAAAATAATAATAATGTATAAAAATGTATAATAATGTATAACTCAGATCTGGTCCACACACAGTTATATAATAACTATATATATAATAATATTTTTTTATCCAACACTGAATCAAAAACCTACTTTTCATAGTTATGAACCCACATATAATTATCACCCAAATCGGCAGTTCACCTCAGCCCTATGAGACGTTTTAGCGTCTTTCAGCACAGTGTTTTGGTTTTTATGGCCCATAGTGACACTGTTTTGGTTGACGCTCACCATTCTCATCAACCTCACTCTCAGCCACAGCAGGTAGCTGTTTTCAGTGAAGAAGCTCTGATAAACCGAAACAGAACTAAAAAGAGAGTGAAAATTGGACTTACATTCCAAATAAACATGACGTGAAGCTCCAAATGAACTCTATTTTTGCTCTGTGTCTGCTGGACAAGTATCTGTTTGCTAACATGTTCGCCCTAACAAATTTATATGGCAGTAATATGTGATGTAGGGTGTGAATAGGGATTGTAATATGGTAAAAAATATTTGGCATAATCAGTAACTACCTGGCAAAGAGTAGAACACAGTGCACCGGTTTTTCAGTTCATCAGTTCAGTTTCAATTCAAAACACTTTATTTGTTCCTGAAAGGGAAATTTTGAGGCAAGCGACTTTGCAAGTAGTACAAAGAGACGATTCATTTCCTCGCATAAATTCATTCACACAAATTTGTACGTGACGTGGTTAAACTTGCCTCCGTCTGCAAGAAGCGTGGAGATGTGCATTACTGAAATCGCGAAATGACAGAAAACCAGACATAATGTGACTAAGCATGGAAAGGCAGGGACAAAGGTTCCACTTATTCCTAAATCCAGCTTACATTTTATTTATTAGCAGCCCACATCACAATGTAGTTTTGTACGTGTGCATGAATAACTGATCCTTTGCAAATAATAGCTCTACTATAATCTACTATTTTTATGATTTTCTAACGTGCAAGTCCTACATGGTGAGTTGGTTTCCCCCGACACTTATGGATTACATGGGATGCAACGAGCAATGGTCATGCTCAACGCTCCTTTTTGTTCCTGATGCCTCACATCTGTTGATGGGCCATTGCTGGCATGATATCATATAGTCTGGATTAGGCATAAACATGTTCCCACAGCACAAAGTGCTTAGAGGTTTAGTTAAGGTGGTCTTGAATTGAACACTAGTAATTATGGAGACAAAGAGAAAGTCTCCTGCAACATTTTGTGAAATACGGACACAAATATCTTTGCAGTATTAATTCAAAAGAATTTCCAACTCATTTTTGAAATAGATTTCATCACTGCCATTATCTCATGTTCTGTGCGCTTGTTAAACTTGACCACACCCCGTAGGTAAAAGCACCAGCAGCCAGTCATTCTGTCTCCCACTGTCTCTCTGTTGCATGTCATTACTATACCATTGGTGCACCATCAACAGGAAAACTGTAATTTGCTCAACATTACAGCCTACCCAAGTTATGCCCCAGTGGGTGTATAAAACAATCAAAGGAAATGATTATCCAGCACAAATTGAACAAGAATGTTAGTAGCATTTCACAACACACACATACACACAAATGAACAGACACATTAATGAACGCGCTAACATACACACATTAACCTTTTTGGCTGACTGAGCTGTTTAGAGAGCAACCTGGAATTAAAGCAATCTCAATTAAACTCAAATTTCTAAAGCTCCACCCACAGACTTAAATGGATTAACTGCATAAAAATTGCTCTTCCGTCAGCAAAAGTAGTTTCATTTGAGGGAGATTTGAAAAGAAAATTGCTGATTTGATCTCCTTCTCGCTTCACGTCTTCCAACACTTCACCTGGCAACACATTCTGGCTCATTCTCTCAAGATCCAGAGATCAATATTAAACACTGGGAGCAATCCAGCCGCTCCCTGACACTCCATCCCCCACCTCCCTCAGCCCCTGCCTCATACCTTCCTCTCATCCTGTCTCAACAGGTCTGATACTGTCCCTCGAGTGGTGAACGTTAAAGAAAAATCCATCACATGCCCTGGGCAGCATAGACACTGATACACTTGATGTTTATTCGGTGAGAGACAACTCTATTAGTCTCGTGGATATGTTGGATGGAGTCATGCTTGAAAAACTCCTCCGTCCAGCAAACCTGTGGCTCTTTGCCAGCTACGTCACCTAATTGTTTCACACGTAAATGTGAACTACAGCGCTAATGGAATGTGCCTAAAGAGCCCACTTCACTTAACAGTAAAGTGGAGCATACAGCAGAAGAGTAATGCATTCCCAATGTAAACCAGGATCTCATTCAGTAACTGAGGAGCAAGGCAGGATAGAAGACATCCCTCCATATAAGTCCCCTGTTAGATGGAAGTAGATCTTTTAGCACATCCCTGCATAAATTCACATATTAATGTATTACGAAAGTTCTTGTGCACCAGCAATTCTTACTGATAGGATTGTAGAATCAAAAACTTCTTATTGTGAACAAAAAACAAAAAACAAAGAATGCTGAACACCGAACACTGTCAATGATTTTTACTAATTTTTAATTGACCTTATTATTTTACCATAAATTTTACCTGATAAAATTCTGAGGACCGAAATGCTTTTAATAAAGTTCTCAGGAGTGATCAAAAGTGTGCGAAATTCTTTTCTTTTTAACATCTTAATTATCACGTCAGTCATCACTCTGCACCAAGTTCTGCTAAACGTTTTGTAAAATTGAACTGGAAAAGCAAGTTGACCTGTAATGTAGTGTACATTAAAGCAAGCTACTAAGTTCTTGCACAAAAGACAAGATCTGTCCCTCTGTGGGTCAAAAGTTGCCAAAATCATCACTTATGATGTCAGCTACCCCAACTAACTCTACGACTCAAATTCTGTCTGAGGGTAGCACTGTGATGGATTTTGAAGTGGTGGCATTTCTTAAAGGATAAAGGTATTTACCAGAATTGCTAGCCTTTGAAAAAGTATTATCCCGGTCTGTGATATCGTCGCACCACACACCTGCAGCTGAGGCTGCAGCTGCTCACAAAATCATAAAAAAAGAATGAATAAACCAAACATTTTAAACGTGTGGGGAAAAAAACATACGTACAACAATATTATGATGTAGATTTATTTTGAAAATTGTCACCGTGAAATGCACAAGACACACACCGATCATGAATGGCGTGTATGTACACGCCATTCAGCCACAACATTCAAACCGGTAACTGCTTTTCAAACCGGTAATTGCAAAAGCAGTTTGATAGTCAACAAATTAACTGATGACATGATGATGATGATGATGATGATGATGATGATGATGATGGGAATCAGTGAAAAAAAAAACATGGTCTCCATTTACTATCCACCGTGTGAACACAGGTAAGCACCATGTTGTTAATTACTAGATTCACTTTCTAAAGGAGTAGTAGGATGATAATAGCTTTTATGTTAACTAGCAATATCATCAGAGCTATCAGGCAGGAGAGATGAGATATTAGTACGTTGTGTCTTTGTTCCTCTTGTTAGCAAAACCATTTCTGTAAGTAAAGTATGTTTTCATTCACATGGATGGTCTCGGTACATGGCATTTAAGTCCGGAAACAAAACGGAGTGACGGTTTATTCCTGCGTCAAATGTATCCAAGGAAGATTCGCTTTCTTGAGGAAAAAATTAAAGGGGGATTGGGACCCATACAGCTGTGTGTTACTACAGTATGATCCCATCCTGGTCCTTTCACACAAAAATGACAGAGGGGACACCTGATGATGCCCTTCTGAGTCCTCTTTTTAAAAAACAAAATCTCTCCATATGGTTGCGTCTTAGAATGCCAGTTGCTCGAACTGCCATGTGAAGCATCCGGAAACTGGCAGCTTCCCGTGTCAGCCCTTGATTGCACTAATGAATTGTTTGCAGCTATTTTCCCGAACCCACTGACTCCTGAGTTAATCGAAAGGCAGCTTGAAATGACATCTATAAACAGCGTATCCAGAACAAACTGTGGGAGTTGTATCAATAGAAATTGATTCTCAAGTTCAGTTCAAGTCATTTCATTTATATAGCGCCAAATCGTAACAGGGGTTATCTCCGGGCACTTTTAGTGTAGAGCAGGTCTAGACCAGACTCTTTATAGTTATATTTACAGAGACCCAACATGCCCCCATGAGCAAGCACTTGGCCACAGTGGCAAGGAGACTCCCTTTTAACAGGTAGAAACCTTGAACGGGACCTTCAAGTATCATTGGCATCGAGTTTTGTTGTCAGTTTTTTTTTTTTTTTAAATTAAGGACCAAGAAAAGAAAACGGTCATTTGCAAAACCTAAAGAAAAAACCCCATGCAAGACGCTTGCTCTGGCCCCCTAGTGGCACAATCCAGGAAGAGTCGTGATCCTCATGCAGCCATTCGACGTGCGAAGCGTGAGGAAGTGCCAGGACCTGTGGAGCGCTCATGCGCTCGGCCGCGAGCCAGCGCTTTGCCTCCGGCTGCACTTCGATGACATGAGAGTCATCTCAGCGTTGTGCCAACGTCGTGTGGCTGAGTGCTTAGCCTCGGGGCGCGTGAGGGCATGACTGAGGACTCGAGCCTCGCGCAAGTAGAGGTTTTTTTTTCCATCTCCTGGAAGAATTAGGCACATGACCACTCTCCCATTAAGAGGGAGATAATGCGCGTGAAGCGCGGAGCCAGTCAAAGAGCCCATTTTGTGCTCTGGGAGCTGCGGCTGATGTGCAGATATCGCGTCTATCTTGTGACAGGGGGAGAAGATCCGTGACTACGGCGCTGTGTGTGTGCGTGGGTGCGCGCGCGGCGAGGCGAGGCGAGGATCGGGTGGGACGGGGACGTTGACCGAGAGGCGGCAGTGGAGCCGCGCAGGGCAGATGGAAGGCAGGTGGTGCTGCCGCTATTTCACAAAACACACTCATCGGGCATGCGGACGCGCGGTGCGCAGCCTACTCACCATCCTGCCCGGGGCCCCCTGGGTGTCCCCAGTGCGTCCGGTAAATCCCCAGTAGAGTTCCCGAAGCGGCCGTAAGTCACCTGCGGTTCTCCATCTCTCACCCTCCTGCTGCTGGGTGCGGAGGAGGGGGTGTCGGGACGGGGCGTCGGACAGGTCGGAATCCCGCAAGTTCAGAGATAAAGTTCAGGATTCAGGGCAACAGTTTATCCTCCTCGAGAACTCGACCGCTGCTGCTGCTGCAAAGATTTCTGATCGCTGCCAACTAGTCCAGTCCGGATTCGGTTGTTTCAGGCTGCCACCGGTGACAGGCTGGATAGAAATCCTATTGGTTGCAACAGCCCAACTTCCAAGACGCGTTTAATATCCCCCCAAAAAACACACCCTCCCTGTAATCCCGTCAAGAGAAGTGTTCCAGATGACACCAGTGGATGCGGCTACTGTGCGCAGAAGCTGCTCAGACATTAAGAGCCAGTCCTCAGCAATGCCGGAGCTGCCGCTGCAAACCCCGCTCGATCCCGTCTCACCCCCCTGTTCCCCGTCGCTGCTCCAGATGTGCGGAGCTGAACCCCGGATCTCGGTTCCCGGTCCCGCCTGGAGCGGACTGGGTAAGATTGGGATGGAGATATTTTAGCTGGGGGGGGGGGGCTGCTGGGGGAGGCGGGCGACGCAGGGGGCTGAATGGGAGAGAGAGGAGGCTTTAGACGGGAAAGAGCATCTCTTTCATATGCGCGTCAAGTGCGGAGCTGACATTTCCGCAGATTGAGAGGGTTTTAGAAAAGCTTATCAGAAAGAGTAACACCCAGAAAAGCAGCCGAATTCGAATCTAAGTCTAAAATGTATATTCTAGCCCTCGGTTTTCACTCTATCCGCTTTAGAAAAGTGAAATATTTTAAGAAGTTGTGTGGTTTATTATAATACTTTAGTAGGTTAACTCGCACTATGCGCATTTGAGGAATGGAGCTGGGAGGAAAAGAGGGCTGAAAAAAAAAAAATCGGATTTTAGGATGTTACACTGCACGAATTTGGTCGGTGTTTTCTTTGACTTTCTCTTTCTCCTGGTTTATTTGTCAGAAAAGGGGAAAAACAATGGCGCGAGACACCGGTTTGTTCAGGTGTAACACAGACTTCTTTTTTCTTTATGAAACCATTCGCTGACGCATTATAAATCAGTTATGGTGCCTATAGAAAGTGTTCACCCCCCCCTGAAGTTTCATGTTTGATTGTCTTACAAGACCGAAACAAAGTAGATTTATTGTGGCTTTTTTGGCACTAACCAAAAGAAGAAGACTCTTTAATGTCAGATTTAAAACTGATGAACTGCCTCCAAGTCTTCAGTCCTCACTAGACGCACCCTTGACACCAGTTACAGCCTTGAGTCTGCGTGGATAGGTCTCCGTCAGCTTTGGACACCTGGGCACTGCACGTCTTCTCTCTGCTTCTCTGCACAACTGCTGGAGCTGTCAGGTTGCACGGGGACCACGAGTGAAGGCCTTTTTTTCCAGACCTGGACTCTGACCCGGCCGCTCCAGGGCATCAGCAACCCTGTTATGGTTGCCATTCCTGTGCAGCTTTGGTTTTCCTCCAGGACGTCCCTGTAGTTTGCTGCATTTATTTAATCCACTACCCTCCTGAACCTTCCAAGGCCTGCAGACAAGCATCCACACAGCACGGTGCTTTAGACTGAGGGAGGTGTGTGTTTGATGATATGCAGTGTAACACAGCTTTTAGTCTGATGGCCAAGAAGCTCGATTTCAGTCTCATCAGGACTATAGAATCTTCTTCCTTCTCCCCACTGAGACGATGGTGTTTTTTGTTTTTAGTTTTTTTTTTTTTTACCACTTACCTGGACCAAAATTTGTTTATTAAGAACTTATTGACATTTACTGACTTGACAGGATAAAAACTCCTTATAACTAGTACTTTATATTCAAATATTCAACATTCAAAGATTTTTGGTGGTATTTTTGCCTTTAGTTGATAGCTAAAAGTATAGAAATAGACAGGCCAAGATTTAATGGAGGAAGTTGTGTTTATGGTATGAGCCCTAACCCTTAGACTACCAGGGCACTGCTGATTGCCTAAATGTGTAACTGCATTATAAAACCACATAGAAAGGATAAACATCTGTCAGATGGATTTTTCACAACCCGGCACCCAAACGTTGATCTTATTAAGGGGTTATGACTGAAGCTCTCATAAACGATTTACTATTACAACTTATAAACCCTTCATTAATTGTGATTTTTAAGAAAGTGGTACAGCACCATAATAGCTCTGCCTTTCACTTGGAGCATGTCATGCATTCTTAAAAAGTTCACCACAGCAGCATAACGGATCCATGTTGAATTGTTTGAGCATGGTTTTATAACCTTATAGAACCTTATAGAACCTTTACGCCTATTAAAGGATTAGAATGCCCAAAGACCCTGATTCTGGATCAATAAACCTTTTTGAGATTTTGTTTCTGGTAAGAAGTTTCCCTTTCCTCTGCTTCAGAATAAGGTCTGCTTTTCAACTCAAAGCCCTTATTTAATGGGTTTTTGGTTCGAGACGTATCTACAGCATATGGGGACGTCAAAAGCTTATCAGTACCTTTTTTAAAATTTGCATACTACAGTGGTTTCGTATTTCTAAATATGACACTCCGCCATAGGCAGTCTGGTCAGAAGTAACATCTCAGCAAAGTGTTTCGAATCTGAGAAAAAAAAAAAAAAAGATGGGACGGTGGCCTAAAGGAGATATAATACCCAAACGATTCCGTGGCGCTCCAGACCGGGGCAGATTCTCCTTTTCCCATGGAGAGAGAAAGCTCAAAATGCAGAAGGCTGACTTTTTTTTTTTTTTTTCTTGCAATAAATTTCATGGCATTCACAATTTTTTTTAGTTACACTGCAATTAAGAATGCATTAGGTTTTATAGGACTGGGTGAAATGAGTCTTTTTTTTTTTCAGTCCCAGAGAACTGGTTGAGGATATGAAGAGTTACAGTAAATGTCCTACATGTTGCGTTTTGGCACAAATCATTACCACATTCATTTAAGGACATTAGCATAATTACAAACGAGACTGGTTTGTAGAAATCCTCTTACATCAACCTACACTATAATTTATATTGTCATATTGTGTGGGTTTCTTTACAGCACAGAACATCAGCAGAAGGCTCATTATTTTGGAATTTGTGGGAAAAATGTTCTTACCACCGTACTACTTATACCATACCCATTATGCAATTTTGACAGTTTTGTATAAATAGTCAAAAATGCTTTTTTTTAAAATCACCTTTCCTAAGGTGAGAAACATAAGAGCCAGTGGAAGGAATGGACTCAACTGTGTGTTTATTAGACTGAATGTAAGCTGCAAAAGCAGCTCGCTAGACAACCCTGTCTCCTAGAAATTCCATTCATATACAGCTTAACTGCTTTCCCTGGTATTTTGTGGTTGGCAATGTAATCATTGGCTGGATTACATTCGGAGGAAATGTCTTTCTTTTTTCCTTTTTCCTTTTTTTTTTCTTTTTTATGAATGAAGCACTACATTTGTTAACAGCAGCAGAGTCACCAGGAGGTGGCTGGGGTGGTTGGTGCGTGTATGAAGCGCCCAAGTATCGCAGCAGAGACCAGGGTTCACATCCACAGTCCCATCTGTGGTTTAGGCAACAGAATCACTTTGGTTAAGGTTCCAGAAATATCATGGCTTTGGTTAAATATAAATAAACACATTGTGTCTGAAGTCACTGTGAAGTTTTTCTGTATTAAGCCAGACCACAATTTAATCACTCACAACAGATGTGAGTGACTAAATGTCATCATAAAAAAGTTTAATATTGCCGGACTCACTACCACTACCATACTGATATTGCACTGCAAGATCAGATATTTTAGCGGAAAAAAATACACTCTCTGTGAACATTTTACTAAAAAATGTCCAGTATTAACGTATTTTTGACTTGCAAAATACATAAATTAATAACATATCCTCATTATTTTAATAGAAAATCCAGTTGCAATTATGCTTCCAAAAAAATGTAGTAAGTGTTGCAAATTAGCTGTAAATGTGATTTACATGAGACATTGTTAAACTAGTTCACTACCTACATTAGTAACCTCTTGTTATTTCCAAAGTCGGAGAGCATTTCCTTAGCTGTCTCCTGTATATTATTATGTGGGGTGATTGGATACATTGAAAACATTTCTGCTCAAACTGTGTGAGTCTAAGTGCTAGCGTATCAGAGTTTAATAGCGGCTCTGTCCTGGTCCTTATTTGATTTGGGGAAGCTTACACCCCAGCAACTCCAGCCAAAATTGCAGTAGATAGGGTGACATTTGCCGGAGTCATCCACGTTCTTTTTCCCTTGCTAAAGTGATGCATAATTTGAAAATACAATCATTAAAGCATAAATCTAACCACTGTGCAAAAACAAACAAAAAAAAGCACACAACAGAAAATTTCATTTTATTTACAATATTATACTAAAGGGCTAACTATCTATAATACTAAGGCTAACTGCAATACATGAGCCATGCTGTTCCATGTCTTCTAAATGGATCATAAGCTGGTGGAAATACTGACTTTTTGCTTGGCACATGTAGCTTTAGCCCCAGTCTTTTAGCATGATATCATGTATGTAGCCATCAAGGGCATATTTAAGACCCCTTTAAAGGATACTCATTGTAAAATGAGTCAGTGGGAAACATCAAAATGTCAGCCGGAGATGGCATTTTCAACCAACCCATGGAACTAGCGTCAAATCTTCAATGACAGTTGCCAATTCAGCTGCATTATCAGTGGCGGCTGGCTAGGAATGAGAAGAATGCTTTTGTCTGCAAGTGTCTCAAACCAAGGAACCGTTATTTGTAAAAATCCCAAAGAATTTCTAAAGCTAAATCTGCCACCATTGTCATAGTAACCCGCATATAAGCCAAGCGAGAGCGCAAAGCGTAGAACTACTAGTAGTAGTTCAGGCGTAGTCTGAGTAACTGGGGGGCTGGGATTAGCTGATGGTCAATGTATTGAGCAGTACAGACACCTCTAGTGTGAAAATCTGACAAATAGCGCGTCAGTCAGCCTGATGCTGTGTTTCATTCACCAGGCTGCTGAATTTCCAACCAATAAGCTTGCGAAGCTGAGGCACTAGTTGTCTCTGGGCTTTTTACGTTATGATACTAGACTCTTCTTCTGCAACCATTCCTCAGACATAAAGCCGAGAACATAAACAAGTCAGTTAGGTAGTTGGCGATACCCCTATCCTGCCCTCTCTCTCAATTAGCACGTGGATCAGAGAGCCAGCTGCTGCAACCCCACTTTCATAGTCTGAGAAACACCGTGTTGCAAAACGTGTCAAGACACAGGGCTGTAATGGAATCTGGAGTCTATAAGCACTAATTGGAGCCTGGATTTCCCAGACTGGGGTATCTGAGTTTAAAATGTTAGAAAAATGAACAGGAAGCTTCCCTGTCGTGCTTCTCTCAGCTGCTCATCTCTCATTTGCAGCACCTGGGTGATAATCTCTTTGTTTTTGGCTCAACTGGCCACACTCAGCCAGCTGTGTGTGCGTTATGGTTCCTGGGCGCGCTTGCCTTTAACTATGAGCTTTGATGCTATTGCTAGTGCGAAAAAGGCAGCAGCACCAGGTGTCACGATCGTGGCCTGTGCAGTAAGACTGAAGAAATATAAGCAATTCAAATCAAACTAAAATCAACCTAAATGCTACCAGTTTCTATGTTTTATTTTACAGTTACATTCTAGACCCACAATAGCCATGTTTGGTCTGTCTTCCCCACCTCTCACCAAAATCAGCTCTCTACCTCCTAAGTTTAAACTGTTAACTGTATCCTTACAACTCTGCATTGATAATAACTGTAGAAAGGATGAAATATATTTAAGCTCTTTCCTACTTTTCTGCTCTGCCAGAGGGAGATATGGCATAATTCTCTCTGTCTGCACGGTTCGATAAGCTCATTGGAAGTGACAGAGCCCCTCCACAATAATAGAGTTCAACACTTTTGGACACTTGGAATTGAACAGCTTGAACTGTAAGTGGTCTGCTATAGGGTATTACAGTGGCTGGCAATGAATATGTGTCTCGGGAAAGGTCACGGTGTGGCTCTCTTGGACTAATGCTGCACTTGAAGCACCTTTCCTAAACGATAAATGTGGCTTACATAGCACAATAGTCAGAATAATGCTGCAGCAGCAACAAGCTATTTAATTTAATGAAGCTCACTGTGTGTTCAACTGTGAACATGTTATTGCTCTCATTAGACTATAGGAGGTCTGTTTATTTGTTTGTGAGGAGCCTGTTATGGTTTTCTGAATTTTGCTGAATCAGGCTTAATGTGCTGTAGGTCTGAATGGAGTCTGTAATTCAAGTGTTGCTTTCTATATGTCTGCATCTTTTACTGCACTGTAACTTTGCTTATAGAAAATATCTTTTTTTTTTCTTTTTTTTTTACTTAACCTTTATTTAACCAGGTAAATCTGAGGTCACAGACTCCTTTTGCAAAGGAGTTCATGAAGACAGGAGCGTGTTACAGTCAAAACAAAATCTGCATTAATCAAACAAAGCAGACACCAGAACTGGAAAGTAAAAAGCCAAGAGGGGAAACTTTTTGCAACAGTGACTATATAGAAAAATGCCTTGGTACTATGCTAAAAAAGGGGGGCACAGTACTGAAATTATAGACATTAAAGACTTGAATGTAATTTTTTTTGCTCAATTGCTCAGAGTTAATAATTCCTTCCTCTTTAGTAAAAATGTTTTTATTTATTTATTCATCTTGACACAAAGTTTCATCAATTATATACTAAAGTTCAGGAACTTATTTACTTAAACATGAAAGTAATTTATTTACAACAAAAATTTTGGTTCGATCAAAGTTATTGAAAGACTTTTTAAGATGTGCTAAATTCACGTAATGGTGCTTGCTGTTTTTAGACATTTGAAATGAGACACGTAATATTGTGAAATGCGGGTCTTACGCACTTGTGACATACTCATTGCTCCTTCCACATTAATTACCCCAGAGATCCTCTACCATACAGATATAAATCATATATATTAATAAAACGCTCTAAGAGAAGACCTTTCAGGTTCTAATGAATAAAAAACTGACAAGTGACAAAAAAGTGACAAAAATCAATAGAACTTTTTTCCAGTTAAAGATATAGAATAATAGATTTAGAGTATCATCATCTTTTACAGTAACATTAATATAAAGGATAATATCTAGGATTTTTCCTTGGGTTTATTTCACGTCTCACTGATGAGTAGTCAAAGTAATCAACTGCCATGAAATGTATCTACTCACAAATAACATTAGTTAATGTTATTTCACAGATAAAAAACAGCATTTATTATTCAAAGCCAAAAAGTCATTCTGAAAATGATTCATGTCATTCAGCTGAAGTATTAATTACCTAGTTGTATCAACAGCTAATATAAACCTTAGACAAGCAAAAGAATGTTCATGAATTAATCTGATATTTAAAAATTAAAGGAGCACTCAGCTGATTTAGCTTTGCACTTATTTAACATTGCTGGAGGATCAAAACTGATGCAGCAGAACCAGAGATAGCATCTTTTTTTATTCCATGCATTTTTCTATTTCAAGTCAAAACCTGCGCCTACATTACCCACAATGCAACCCGACCGCCGAGAGTTCAGTCGCAGATTCGGGTGTGTTATGCTAGTAAAGGCTAAAGGGCTTCCCATTTAACTTTAGTGGGCCATAATGAAGAATCACACTCTGACTAATAAAACACACAAAACAATGGGTTTCTGGAAGATTTTCCAGTATTCTGGTATGACAGGTCAGTATTAATCTTGCTATCTATTTTCATTTTTGTGACCAGACAACTCTTAAGTTTGGAAACCATAGTTTAATAAATGCAGTATATATTATGTCAGAAACAGTGTCAAACCATTTGCTTTTCTCGGAATAGAAATATCCTTTTTACAGCTTGAAACCTCTTCATTTTATCAGAAAACATCTGGGAGACATATGACTGATAAGGAAACATTTAGAACAGCGTAAAAGCAAATGCATCGCAAATCTCCTTGTGGTCATCATTCCCGCCATGAATTTTCCCCTCCTTCTGTCTCAGCTGATGTCGGAGGTGTGTTAGGGAAATGACTTTCCTCTCTGGCCTTCTCAACCTCTGTGCTCAGGCTGCAGATAATGACCATGTCAGTAATAGAGGTGGCAGAAGTAACGACAGTTTGACATTAGCATATCTGGCCCTGATGTCACTGATGATGGCGCCGCAGAGTTACAAGGTGCAATAAACCCTGCAGGAAAGGATGAATGATGCCACATCCCGCTGGCAGAAGTAACATGCTGGGAGGGAGCCCCATCATGTTCAATAACTGCTCTTGTTACTTGCAAAACATCCTTCTCCCATTAATAACGGGAAAAGTGATTCCCCAAGTGATTTGTGTTGATAGTAAAAGTGATTTTTTTGTTTTGTTTAACAGTAATATGACAGTAGTTCGGGTTAGGAATAGACTGAGAATTTAGAGAGGAAATGTTTGATTCTCATATCATTTACATCAATTTGGTGCTACTTACTACGATATATACAGATAATCAGCATCACGAGGTCTGTTCACATGTGTTTATCTTCCACTGCAGCCCTGGCTTGGGCCCACCAGCAAAAAAACAAATGGATTTGAGCGAAGTAAACACCATTTGTGTATCAGTGTGTCGCACTCATGTGGGTAGTTCTGCCTCCTGCACACAGAAAATGGAGAGGGTGTGTAAATCCAGTCCTCTGGCTGCATATATTTCTCCGCACCCGTCCAAAAGCACTGTTACTAGCTGCAGCCTACCGGGAGATGCAGAAATTGAGCAACCAACAGAAGTGTCTTTTTGCTCCCTGTACTGCTGATCTGTGTGAGAGTGGAACAGAAATGGGTTTATTGTGGGGGGGGGGAGCACCGGAGGCTATATCTTCCTGGAGAAGCCTATTCCATCAAATGCACACAAGAACACAGCACGGTGTTATGACATGCAAATAGTATGTCAATGTGTCAGTGAAATTAAGGATGACATGACATAACATAACACAGCAATATAATAGGACATGACATGATATGGCAACATATAAAAAACATGAAATAACATGACATGAAATAAAAAATGATGTAACGTAAGATGACATAACGTGATGAAATGATACAATGGGACGTGACACATCTTGTGATATGGCTTGATATATCATGACATTAAATGACATGATGTAACATAAATGGAATGATATGAAATGACATAACAATTGACTTAACATAGCAAGATAACAGGGCATGTAATAACATGTCATGACATTACTTATTAATATAACACGACAGAATATGACATGAAATAATTTAACGTAATGTAACGCAATGTAACGTAACACAATATTACATGACACTAAATTACATTATGTGATTTAACATAACATGGCATTATGTACAGTGGCATGACATTACATGATATGATAAAATTACATAATATGTCATGACATAAAAACATAACATAACATAACACAACACAACATATAACATGACACTCTCAGGACAGGCACGATAGGTGCAGGATGAAATGGTGAAAGGTTCAGTGTGTCAGTGCCTCATATTTAATTATCTCGATCAGTGCAAGGATTAGTGAATGAAAGATGAAAGGTTCATCTATTGTTCAGAGATACTCACTGAGAAATTTTGCATAAAAGATTTAAGAGGTGAACTCTCATGGGGTTTATGAGCGGAGAAAGAGGGAAATGATGCAGAGTGAAATCATCTACATGCACCAGCATTTGTATCTAAATACATATGTATAGGCAAGAAATCTAATGAATTAAGCTGATGGAGTGCAATTAAAATGAAATACACTTGAAATTTCTGCTGGCATCACAAATTTGAACATAGCTCCTTGGATCAATGGAAAAACCCAGTAACTGCACAGATTTCACATTTGAACTTGTTTTTTCAAGAGACAAACATCACAAGAGGTGATGTTTGATGTCAGTCGGCAAAAATTCTACCACAAAAGAAAAATAAATATCCCTGAAATGTATGCATCATGTGAAGTACCCTCATGAAGAAAAACCTGAATGTGTACCTCTGACAGGCTGGCTGCTGTACCCACAAAAACATCTAAGGACGTGGAGAGCATAAATCTCACCCAGTGGCCACCTGAGAGAACCAAGTGACCAATTACGTGCAAGTGTAAAGTCTGAACTTTGATCCCCCAGTACTCCAAATGTCTGCTTCCTGGCTTAAGTGTTCTGGAGTTAGATACTGAACCTTTAGCTTTTCCCTTGGATTCAACTCTGCATTACAAATAACAGCTAGGCCAGGGTCCATTGTTATAAAACTTGGAGTAAGGGAGCTGCTTGGAAAACCTTTCTGTGGCATTTAAAAGTGCACACCTATGAGGTGAGTGAGAGCTATGAAAAACTGAGATTTGAAAAGTGGAGTTTACTAATTTCATTTCAAGTCATTTACTCGTACTGCCACTTGTAGCTTTCAAAGTGCAAAATATCATTGACTTTAGTTTTTTGTTGTCTCATGCTTTTGTCAGAAGTCGGACGACTTTTAAACGGGACCTTGACATTTTGTTGTGTTACTTATTTATTACCAAACCCTTACTGTCCTCTGTCATTAAATCTGTAGCTGAATACATTCTTGGCCCAGCAACTACTTGGAAGTTTTTCTGTCAGGAATTTTAACCAAACCACAGCACTGAGACCGCCCTTGATAAATACTTGAATGACATCTATTTAAACTCAGACAGTGGCAAATTCCAAGTCAGTGTTATTTGGTATATCAGTGCTGCATTTGTCATGGTTGACCTCAACACATAATTAGACAGACTGGAAAACTGGGAGGAACTTTCTGCCACAGGACTCACTGTAACTGGTGAAGACTATGTCTCGATGCTAATTACACATCGGAGTGAACAAAAATGACATTTGGTGTTCCCCAAGGCACCATCCTCGGGCCTCTTCTGTTCAACAAATATGTTCCCATTAGCTCAAATGATGCGAAACAACAAAATATATTGCTATATATACATGGACAACACAGAGATTTATGAAATTATATGAACAGGTGACTATGGTTCCACTGAGTGAGCTTATCACAAATCACTAGTTGGATGTGCCAAAATTTCCTCGACTTAATCCAAGACATGCAGTAATAGCTTTTGAAGATAAAGAAGAATGATTAAGTCAACGCCCAGCTTTCAATTGCTAATGTTAAAGACCACAAAATAAAGCCAGAAATATTGATGTAGATTTGGTCTCAGATCTTAATTGTACCACATTAACACAAAATCAGCCTATTATTATCTTTGTGGAATAATTCAACATTTTGGGAAATATAATTGTTACTTTCTTACAGAGAGCTAGATGAGAAGTTTGATACCAATCTTGTATCTCTGCAATACATATGAAGCTAACCTACAGCCAGCAGCTGGTTAGCGTTGTTTAGCTCTAAGACTGGAAGCAGAGGGAAAGAGCTGGCCTGGCTCTGTTCAAGGGTAAAAAAAATCAGCCTACCACATCTACCACGTAGTATGCTGGAGGTTGTGGTGGATGGATGGATTAACAAACCGCAGGACTTTCATACAGGAGACTGCTGCCCATTTCCTGTTTGAAACCGCTAGTCTATTGTTTCTTGGATAACATGACCATTCCAAAACCTTAACCGTGTGTTTTTTATTGCAGCCATGACAACAAAGGTCCTCTAACCTTCATCTTTAACCTCTGCCTAAGCCTAACCAAACTGTAACCATTGCACAATCTTAACCACATTTTAATATTGTTACCATGACGACAAAAGTCCGGTACACCTGCTGATGGTATGTCCTCTGGGTCAAATCAGAGGCTAGGGACAAAGGACCTATATGGTCGTTTAGGCTGTATGTGCCATATGACAAGACTCCGGGAGCTTACTGCATCCGACCAAGAAATAGCGTGGGACGTAGCCTTTAAATTACAACTTGTCATTTATACACTTTGGCTTTTTGCAAAGATCAAACCATGGTATTGATCTTTTCATCTGACTCTTGTCAAGAAAGCAAATAAGTGAATATCAAAATATCGAAATTTTCTTTTAAGAATATATCAAGAATGAAAAGATCAGCAGAACTTGACAAACTTGTCCAGTCACTGTAATTGTGTCTTTCAGACAGCTGCAAGTTTATTTAGAAATGTGTTTCATCACTCCCGTTCTCAAATCTTTACACTGGCTTCCTGTATGTCAAACAACTGTTTTTAGAATACATCTTTTGGTTTATAAAGCACTAGTCCTCGTTTTGGAAAGAAACTTTATGGCAGTATGGCATTAATAGGGCAAAAAGACATAACCCTGTAAAATCCCAAATGACGGAGAAGATCTGCAGACACTGAGGAGGGAAGGTAATAGAAGTGTGGAAGTCACCTCTACAGGTAAACTCAGACTCCAGTAGAAGTTTTACAAAGGGAGGAAGTCAAAAGCAAACTTTTTCCCCCTGTAATACAAAGTGTTTCACCTCAGTTTCATTGCTCCAGGCACAAGCTAAACAAAAAGGTGAATTTCCAAGAAAATTAAAGTCAAAATCCTTTTGATGATAAAAACTGGTTTTGTGCAGCTTTTTCTCGATCTGCTCCCAGATGCACCTGGACCTGTTTGTGTATGCCTGGGGAGCCTGAAGAATAGACAACTGCCCGGGCTGACACAGTCTTCCCTGGGAAGAGAATTTCTTTTTTTCCTGAAGCGATTGCTGCCATAGTGTCTTTGAGCAAGGCATTTACCCTGCGACTGCAACCAGCGGAGCATGTGAACGGTGTGACAATTCAGTGGTTAATATTTCAGCAGCAGAAAGGCAGTTTGAATGAGAAGTGTTCTGAAAAGGTTCTTTATGGAGCCATAAAGGCTGCCGATGCTCCCATGGTACAAGCCAAAAGAACCATTTTATGATGCTGTATAGGGCTCCTGTGTGTATGCGGTCAGTTAAACATTGTAAATCCTCATTTTAACAGAGTGATTTAAAATGTCAGTTCAGCTTTTCACAGCAGAGGGCAGCAGTGATAAAATATTGATGGGTCTTCAATATTTTATCAACTCTCCCTTTCCAATGTAATTTCAGAAGTATGTTTAAGGGTTTCCCATTTGTTGAATTAATTTCAAACCCATTCTTCAAAATAAATGTTTTTTGTACTAAAGGGTTTTCTGTTTTTCAATTCCTATTAAAGATCTAAAGGCTATTCAGACTGACAGGAATCTATCGTTTTTGGCAAGAATGTCGTGGGGAAGTGTAATAGTTTATAATGTATTTGTTTGATTGTAGTGGGCTGCAGTACTGCTGATTATATCACAAATAACTACTGTACCTTGTTTTATTTTGCTTTCACTTATTTTTATTTATCTAGTAACATGAAAATGTGTAGTAATTTTTTTTCTATGGACCTGAGGAAGAGGAGCTGTTGCACTGGTAAAAGCTAATGGGTATCCAAATAAACAAATACATGAGTGGTTAAAAATGTTTTTATCGGTAATATGGGAGGATGAATATATCCCTACCAAATAATAAACAGATCTAAATCATTGATAACATACAGAGAATGTAATCATGTCAATAATAATCAGGTTAAAATATTCTAACAATAAAAATGGAATCACATTATGCAGAATAAGAGTTTTTTTTTAATGTAAAAGGTATATTATGTATATTTAGTATGTGTGTGTGTGATGAGATGAGAGCAGGATACCTTCTGATGATCCTAACCTCTGTTTTCACACTATAGCTCTACTGTCAATACATAACAAATGTGGAGGTGTGCTTCTTTACGTGTGTATATGTGTGTGTGTGTGTGTGTGTGTGTGTGTGTGTGTGTGTGTGTGTGTGTGTGTGTGTGTGTGTGTGTGTGTGTGTGTGTGTGTGTGTGTGTGTGTGTCTGTGTGTGTGTGTGTGTGTGTGTGTGTGTGTGTGTGAGGTATTACAGAATGTTCTCTGAAGTTGAGTTTTGGTTTTGCTGACTTATTATCGTAGGTGGCATATAAAAATGAAAAAACACAAACAAGAGGTGCTGAAATGTATTTGTCAGGAACCTCTATTGCTCTTTTTGTCTCCTTTTTCACGCACACACACACACACACACACACACACACACACACACACACACACACACACACACAGACAGCGTGTATTCCCGTTTCCCTCACCAGTGTGAAAGATAAATAAAGATAAATAACCTGGGTGACACTTACACAACAGACCGCCTTTCTCCTCCTCCTCCTCTCATCTCATTATTTCAGTCTTCTTCTAAGCCAACGTTTTTCCTTCAAAGTAAAGCACCATCCTCTAACCTTTTGATGGAGTGCTCTCATGACACTGTATTTTTATTATTCTTACTTTGCCTGTTTGTCTGCATTCAGTCACAGTAGTTTTCCCTCAAATGAACTGGGTGTTTAATAATTCACTAAACTCCAATTGTTTTAGCGAAGCCCTTTCATCTGATATCATCGACACCCTTAGCTTTAAACCTAGCAAATTAACCCCACTGGCCGGCTGCATTATTACCAAATCATGTTATGTTGACAAACCAAGCCACAGAAGAGTGTTTTAACTTCTACTCAAGACTTCAAACTTTGATGAAAATATACCAAATATTTCAGGTCACGTTATGAAGGAATGTACATTAAATTGTGAACAATTAACGTAAATTGTCTTGATTTCACGTAGTGGTGCAGCCTTATAACACATGGTGTCTTTGGTTCAAATATTTTTCTCAGTCGAATCTTAACCTTTTGAGTGGCCTAAAGGACGTTTTTGTGCTAAAGGTTTTAAGTCAGTAATTAGTCTGCTAATTTTCGGACAAGTTAGTCACCAAGTCACCGCTTCTCCAATAACAATGTTGCTTTCTATTTTACTGTTTGCTATTGAACCTCTTTATTTTATACACGCACATAAATATATTCTTACTTGTGATGTGTGAATGAGACTCAATGTTTACCGTTTCAGAGCCAGACACCGCAAGTTCTCTACACTGTGAGAGATGTAGTGCAACATGGCATTGCCTTCAACATCAGAAGTGAATTAAATACATAGCTGTTAACCATATACTGTTAACAACTGTGTGTGTGTGTGTGTGTGTGTGTGTGTGTGTGTGTGTGTGTGTGTGTGTGTGTGTGTGTGTGTGTGTGTGTGTGTGTTTTAAAGCATCGTAGTGAGGCCATTTCAGAATTACGAGGACATTGTGGCTGGTCCTCACTACTTCAAACAACTATTTGAAGGTTAACGCTCTATTTCAAAGTGAAGGTTAGACTTGGGTTTAGGTTAGAGATAGGTTAAGTGTTGGGGTTAGGCATTTCGCTTCGATGGCTAAGGTTAGGGGTCAGAGGCTCGGGAATACATTATGTCAATGAGGGTCCTCGCGATTATAGAGATCAATGCGTGTGCGTTTGTGTGTGTTAGCAGGTGTCAGGACCGGGCCTTTCTCGGTGTGTGTCGTCAGTTCAGCTCGGAGACTTACAGTGGCCTTTAAAGGTTCTGTGGCCAACCAAGCCAAACTGAAGCAAATCGATGGGTGTTGCTCTATTTGACCCAGCTAGATGAAAATGAGATTGACCGGTTGACCGTCTCCATCGGCAGAGCACACCAGGAATGAGTCTTGTTTTCCTTTTGTAAATGTGGAGAAATTAGACGGTTACTGCGCAACTACAAACAACTAAACAACAAACACCCACATCTGACACCACTCCAAACCGTCCGAAGCGCTTTCAGTTGACGAATGAAAATCAACTGAAGAAACAAATCCCGTTTGTGATATAATATCTCCAACTCGTTCGGGAGTTACAGACACTCAGGGCTTTACAGTAAAAATGCACACAGTTAGATCTGTCTCCCAGATGGGACTCCTGGAGCACAAAAGTTATCTGCAAAAACTTCAAATAAGGGACCTCATCAGACCACTTAGGAAACAGCTGATGAGCCAGAAAGGTCGGGGAGTCAACCGCGATTAGATATTGGGACATACAACATGATGTTTTTTTGCTCATGCTCTCAGGGTACATACTATGAAAATGAAACATTTCAAATGTAAACATTTAATCATCTGTAGACAGCAACATGAGTGAGTGAATGAGTAAATACGTTTTATGATGTTTGGGAGCGACTTTCAGTATTCCAAAAGATCGTTGGATCCAAAAAAAAAAAAATCTAAGACTTCTTTTTGTCCTGCTGCAATAAATGAATAAAGAAATAAATCAATTAGAGGATTAAGGACAAAGGGTAAAAAAAAAAATGAGAATGAAAGAAAAACAGACCAACAGGACGTCCATGTTAAATAAAACAGTGTGGTGTTTTTCCTTAACCACAAAGAAGAAAGGGGACCAGAGTCCAGTTCATCACATGTGGCTCTGATTTATATTTAATCACAGTAATAAATAAGCTAAATAAGTCAGTACAGTGCTGGTCAAATGTTTCATATCAGCAACAGACTAAAGAAACATCTAAGGAGGTGTCAGTGAGCGATGAAGAACAAGCCATGGAGGGAGCAGCCTGTTCTTTTCGACAGATTTTCCTGATATCGTTCAGATATTTTTGGCATCTCTGGCGTGTTACAAAAAAAACCATTTCAAAATATTTTACAGTATACATGCTACAAAAAAAAGAGACCCATAACAAAAGTCTGAGCATTGGTCAAATGTTTGGAGTGAAGTCAATGGAAGAGTGGAGAGAAAATTTTCCTGTGATGTTTGGACAATTCATGTTAGCTGTGCAGTGTCCATCCTTTCTTTTAGACTTGACTTTATTTGGTACTGTTCCACTTACTGAGCATTCACACATACAAACTCACACACACACATAAAAACACACAGGCAGGCAAACACATGTGCAGGTGCAGGACTCAGCCTGGTACATGTCTCATGCCTCTTCACAGGCTTCCGCAGACCGTAGCTCAGCATGCTTAACCTTTGACCTCCACCATCCGGCACTGACATCTCCCCTACACCTCTCCCTGCCGCACCGATGATGGCTTTGCAACATGTCTTCAGTGTGTACACACTTACACACATACTCTGCTCTGTGCATGGGAGAGGTCAACAAGAGCTGGTAAAAGCACAGTCAGCCAGCTGTTTTTTAGGTAGGCACCTTTGATGTAATATTTCGTTTTGGCCAGCAGAGTGCAGTAGCAGATCTACATGTGTGTGTGTGTGTGTGTGTGTGTGTGTGTGTGTGTGTGTGTGTGTGTGTGTGTGTGTGTGTGTGTGTGTGTGTGTGTGTGTGTGTACTTGCCCTTCTGCCTTTGTGAGGACCAGTTTGAGTTATAGACCTTGTGGAGTGAGGACATTTTGGCCTGTCCTATCTCTCTGACACACCTTCAAAGGGCTGTTTGAGGGTTAAGACTTGGTTTTAGGGTTAGGGTTACAATCAGGTTTAGGTTAGGGTTAAGGTAAGGGGCTAAGGAGTGCATTATGTCAATGAGTGTCCTCGCAAAGATGGAAGTACAAGTTTTTGTGTCTGTGTGTGTGTGTGTGTGTCTGTGTGTGTGTGTGTGTGTGTGTATGTGTGATTGCGTGTGTCTTTGTGTGTATTGGAAAGAATTCTGCTTGCCCTTTGGCAATGTGTGTTCCTGATTCAGGAGTTTGTACATGTGTACATCTGCGAATGTGTTTATGCTTCAGTCTGTCTGCACTCTGCCTGTGTATGTGTGTGTGTACATGGGGAAGTATGTAAGGGACAAAACATCGCAGAGCACATGTGGTGACTGTCTGAGGAGGGAAGCAATAGAGGAAAGGAAAGAGAGGAAAGAAAAATAATAGAAAAGGAACGGAAGAAATGTAAGCAAAGGAGAGGAAAGGTAAAGGAAAGAAAGGAAAAGGAGAAGGAGGGGAAAAAAGGAAAGGGACAGAGAGAAAGAAAAGAAAAAAGGACAGAAAGGAAAATATGGTGTAAAAAGAGAAGAAATGGGGAAAGGACAACAGGAAATTAAATGACAAGAAAGTGGGGAGATCAGAGGAGATACGATATAACAAGAAAAGAAAGAAACAGGGGAAAATGACAGATGAGAGGAAAACAGTGCAGAAGACGAGGGGAATCGATAAATGGTGTAGCGGCAGAAATAGAACAATGGAGAAAGAGAAACAGAAAGCAAAGGATTAGGTCGGGTCAATCTGGTTTGTCATCCCTCTATAATCACAGCTCCATATGTGAAAAACTGTGAGGAAAGAGAAACAGAGTGGGAAAGAGAGAGAACGAAAGCCGCAAAGTGGAAAACTAAAATCCCAAGGACTCAGGATGAAAACCGAAGATATAAATACAAAAAGGGAAGGAGGGAGGGATTATTAGGGGAAGCTGGTTGGTGACAGCATCCAAAACAAAACCACAGGCATTGCCTCTTTTACCAACAAACATCTTTTTTATTTTTGTCTCCACACCATTCAATAAATACAAAATACAAACCAGCTTCATGTTCATAAACAACAATGATAGAAAATTCATAAAATATTACTTAATTCAAAAAGGAAATAGGAACAATCAAAGCAGAGAAGCAACGAGATCAACAGGAGATGAAGACAAAGCTCATGTTTGTTAAGTGTTACACTGAAATAGCAACCAGCCGAGACGGTTTCAAACGTCTGTCCCGATGAATCAATGCCTACACGTGTGATACTGAGTGGAAATATATTCTTACAACTAAGGAAAGTTGCAAACTGAAAAGATGAGTAACAACATTTTTCCAAGTTTTTTTAAATATACTTTCTGAACCCCACTTTCTGCCAGTACGTTTATTGTGTTTCTGTTTTGCTGATTAGTCGCATTCTTTACTGGTAAAAACACACACACAAATACATGCACACACACACACGCACACGCACACGCACACGCACACACGCACACACTCACACACAGATGCGCACACTCACTCACAGACACACACACACACACACTCACACAGATTTAATCAATACTTTCCTTACTATGGCCAGTGAGAGCTTTGAGAGCTACAGTAAAATATGGCTGTGCTTCAAAAAGAAGCCCTGTCAACGAAATACACCTCACTCAGTCTTCACGACATTTACCATTTAAAATGCAGCTGGACGTCTTTCAGCTCCAGCGGCAAAAGAACCCCATTGACCAGCTGTGCTTTATATCTACACTGACACCTTGTGTCCTGTTGAGCTGCTTTGACAAACTGAGCGATAAAGAAAATCCAGCAAAAGTGGAAGGCAGGAAGCAGAAGGCAGCAGGTTTATGAAGTTGGTTGGCCCTCTTCATAGCTTCATCCCTTCACTTAATGAGTCTGTTTTCATTTGTTTATTCCTCCGTCTCTGCTCTTCTCTGTTCATTACAATCCTGAAGCTGATAACAGGGTGGGTGTGAGGTCAGGAGGGAGGGCAGTTGGGAAGACCCAGTATGGCTCTGGATTCAGGTCCATCTGGAAGGAGGGGGCTTAAATGGGTAAAAAT
This sequence comes from Xiphias gladius, assembly GCF_016859285.1. Classification (NCBI taxonomy): domain Eukaryota; kingdom Metazoa; phylum Chordata; class Actinopteri; order Istiophoriformes; family Xiphiidae; genus Xiphias; species Xiphias gladius. The sequence goes on along the minus strand of NC_053406.1, from coordinate 4,686,853 downwards.
GTTTTTTTGTTTTTTTTTGTTTTCATGTCTCCCCAAAGATCAATGTCTCCAGGTTCGTCTTTTGTCTGGAACTTTCATCATCAGGTCGTCTTCCTCTTTGGAATCTATAGGAAACATTAGACAAAGATCTTACTTCCTGTGCCTTAATTCGATTTATCTGTTTGACTGATGCGGCTTGAGGATTGATACTAGCACCGTGTCAATTGTTAGCACCAGATAAGAACTATTTTCCATGTGGGAAAATTCTCCAGGTGTACCAGTCTAGTCCCTGCTGGTGTCTTGCGTTTGTGTGTTCATTGCTCACCGACACATTCAGGACAGCACGAGCCCTCTCTGCGGGTGATGTTGGAGCAGGTCAGTACTGGACATTGCTTCCGCTGACACTTAGTCACACCATGCTGTGGAGAATGAGAGAGGAAGATGGAGAGTTGGTGAAAAGAGGAAAAATGTAGGCACACAGGTGAAAGAGACTCTGGGGTATGACAGGAATGCGCATCATAGCGTGAGATGGGGAGAAACAATTGCGCAATGTAAACTCCAGATCACCGAGTTTCCTATTCCATGACAGGAACGTCCTAATGTGAGGAAGTGCAGTCTACAATTTTGTTAGACTGAACAGTTTTTGTACTCAGGAACTGTTCAATCTCAAACTGGCCAATTGTGAAAAGAGGATTCATTTAGTTTTGCTTTTTTTTGTTTCTTGTTATACTTAACCTGCATTAATTGTCTTTTGGGGGCCACTCATGGGCAGCACAACAGACTGCACAACACTGACATATTATCACCTTATAAAGTTCATACATGTTAGCAAACTGTTGGTTATTTTCAAACCCGGCAAATATGGTGTGTGTTTCTGGCCACCTAATAAATGCAAGTCCAATATTCACTATTGTTTAAGCTGATTTGGTTCATATTAATGAATTAATGATAATTCTCTGTGGTTTCTCACCACAAATTGCCAATTGTAGTGACAAAACCAAGTTTCACATTGCACACAGTCATTTCATTCTGTTGTCATAGAGAAATATTGATTAGAGCCGCTTTAAATCTTAATTAGATAAAAGAGACTCCATACACAGGTACGACACATTTGCTGAAGTGCTGGGTACATTATGAGCATTTTATTTTGTTATGTTAAAAGAATTTAGTTTGAACTCTGTGAACTGTGATTCATTATTTACGTTAAGATCATATTTCAATGTTGTTTTTTAGAACATAACTTCAGTTGAATTTATCAGTTTTTAATGAGCTACCCTCCAGTGAATTTGACAACCAACAACTGTACTTATACATCAGCAAGTTCCCGCAAAGTAACAATATTCCTATGTGAGTGGTATTTCTTGGAGGCCACAATACTTACATCACACCAGCAGTTTATGCACTTCATCTCCCCCACCAGTGGTACCCAGGGATGCCAGTTGTCACTGTTTTGGTAATAGTTCTTGCCAAATTTGCAGTGCCTCGGGCCGTCTGCTTGCATCATGTCGCTGTGCTCCAGGCCTGTGGGGGTCCTGTCCTCCTCTGGACACTCTTTACAGCAGTCAGAGGGATTACGTCTCACAGGATGACTGCAGGTCAACACTGGACATGTCACCTTCTCACAGTGTACCTCCCCTGTAGATCCCTATGAAGAAAGTGCGGCAGCAGATTAGCTGCAATTCTCCTTTTTTTTTTACACACAAAACGAAGCCGACTTATTGCTTTTTTTCCTCCAAACAAATAGCTGAAGAGTCTGAACATTCCCCAAGAAAGCCCTGATGAGACATTTATTTATGTCTCAGTTTCTTTGGAGTCTCAGTTTTCTTTCTTTTCTAATACAAGATAAATGATCCATTAAAGGCTTTAGGAAAGTAAATCCAGCCAGATGTGAGAGGGTTTATTGATGTATATTTACCTTGCAAGTGCAGACAGCACATTTAATGTAGCCAAAGGGAGGTACAAAGGGATGCCATGTGGTTCCTGGGGCATGCATCTTCTGGTCTCCTTCAAAGTAACAACCTGAGAAAGAGAGAAAATATGGTTACTGAGGACAGTCGACATAAAATGCCTGAATGATTCAAAATGAACTTTTAACTCTAGGCAGAATTGAAATGACAGAAGCACAGCACAAAAAGACAAAATAAAAGAGAAAAAGGCTTCATAGGAAAAACTAAAAAGAAAAAAAAAAACAAGGGGAAGAAGAGAAAAGCCGAGTCAGAGACAGAAGAGGTGGTGCATACCTTCAGGATGCTCATCCACTCTCTCTGGAGCTTTCATGTCCTTGGGCTCCTTCCTCTCTGTACAGGAAAAAGGAAATGGAGACGTAAAAACAGAATTAGTTTTCAATTTCACGATTTCTGTCGGGAACACTTTGGGACTTCACCCAAAAGGATAAAATGTCCACAGAAACCAAAGACTCAAGTCAGCATATCCACTTTAAAACTTGATATTGCATGCATTGATACATGTCATATACGGCCAAAATCTCTGACTATCTCACCGTCACAGATAGGGCAGCACTTGTCCTCAGGTTGAATGGTTCTGGAGCAGGTCAGCACCGGACAGATGACTGGATCACAGATCACTGTTCGCTTCTACAGGAAAAATGCAAAAAGATGATGAGGAGGGAGTTTTATTTGTGACACAAGATAGATACAATATTTAGCACGAAAACATGCATCTTTGCTGTTTAAACCATCAAAGCGTTTCTTCCATTGCTGCTGTGTTTGTTGTCTTTACCTGGCAGCTGCAAGAGAAACAATTGTCGTAGCTGGGCGTCCAGCGGGAGCCATGAGCGTGGTGTTGATTCTCAAAGAAACAGGTATGAGGGTCTTTCTTCAGCTCCTCTGGGTCTTTCACAAAAAGGTCATCGAATTCAGCCTCGTCCACCTCCCCTCTGGTCCCAAACTCACAGTTGTTTGGCACATGGACCTGGAGAGCGGAAATGTGTTGGAAAAGAAAAGATGGGATAGTGGAGGTAGTTACAGAACAAAGGAGGTAGGTGTAGGGGTGAGTGAAATGTATTGACATAAAAGGGAGAGAAATGAAAGTGAGGCAGAGAAAAGAAAAAAGAGACACGGAGGTAAGAACATTAGAGATTTGATGGCCAAACCTGACTGCAGGCAGGTGTCAAGCCGGCTTGTTAATTGTTCCTAAATGCAGCCTTTCTGTGCTCCCAGGCAGATGGTTGTTTATATGTCGGACCTGTTTGCTATTAAAACAGCTGGACCCCACTGAGCAAATAACTCATCAACCACTACACCTGCAAAGCTGCAAATACGTTTGTGGGCAAGTGTGGTCTGCATCTGGGTGCATCTGAACCCCAATAAAACTTGACTTTTCAACCAACTCTCTCCAGTCAGACAGCACCTGCCAGTGAAAGTGTGTGTTTGTGTGGGCTAGTGAGCACTTAGTGAGCAATCACACAGACCCATAAACACTCAGATGGTTAAAGGAGGCCTCAAGGACTCTATTACTACTCTTCTTCTTCTGTCTTTAATCTAATAACCTGTTCTTCGTTACCTCTCTTCTGATTTCCTATGTAAAGTGGTCACTTTGCCTACTGATGTTGATAATATATTGATAATAGGGCAAGAGAATTTTGCGAAAAAGCCTAATAAAAAAGTAAAATCCTTTGTTTCTTTGGAATGGCTCAGAGATAGCCATATTTACAGAAGCAAATAATTTTAAAATTCAAAAACGTTTGTTTAATTTAACTTTAAATTCAGTTGGAAATGTGTATTTATCTTTACAGCTAATTACATCAAAATGTGTTCCTTTTATTATAACAAATCAACCAATTTCTAGAAGCTGAAGTTTTAAGCACAAAATGATCTAATCGCTAACCTCCTAGCCTGACTACGTTGCTTAGTTGCCATTTTATTGTGTCACGGTTGTAAAATGGTTGTCTTGTAATCGTGAAATCGTTGAGTTTTACTATAAAAGTTGTGTGTGTAAGGTCATTGTGTTGTGGCTGAGCTGTTGCCCAATTTCATTGTTTCAGATTCCACTGAAGCTGCTAATATTCATTATTTTGTGCCTACTGTTGAATACTTTTCTTGCCAAAAACTACCCACATTGTTTCCTCCAGAATTTGTTCACAACAGGATTGTTTTAACTCTCAAAGCCCAGGTGACTAACCCTGCCTATTGTATTTTAGATGGCGAAACTACCTTAAATTATGTAATGAATATATTAAAAAATCTGAACCATTCCAAAAAATATTTAAAACTTGCAAAAGAGCGAGATGTATGAGTCTAATAACAGTACATATTGTAAGTAAATGTGGATAAATATACTATTTAAATGTATAAAACAATTAAAAATTGAGGATTTGTGGCTTTACATACCCGTCCTCGTATTTCCCCTCGTGGGTTGAGCTTGGTGCTGACTTGGATGAACGCTGTTCCATGGTCCAGGTGTCGCAGTAATTCGACACTGATGTCCTTTAATACTCCCTGAGCCTGGAGCAGAGGAGAGGAGAGGAGAGGATGTGTTTCTATATGATGTATTTGATGTATTTGTGTACATTTGTGCATGTAGTTGCTTTCATTTGTGCCTATGTTTACACGGGTGTACCTGTGATCCATAGAAGCCGGTCAGCAGCCTCTTGTTTGTGGTGCTGCTGTCGTCTATCTCGCCAATCTCAGCCAGTCCGTGGAGGTGGGCATTCACAGTAAGGTCGTCAGTCTTGCTGAGGCCCGCGACAACAATCTCGTAATGCAGGTGACACTGTTTGTCCACTGACACCCAGGCATGGCCAGAAGCACCGGTCCTTACTGGTGGAGACACAAAGTGGCCAGCCAGAGGGGTGGGCAACTCTGGAGGAGGGAGAAATTGATTAAAGTTAGAGTGGCTCAGGCTTTTGGTGAGAATTTTTTATGTACTGCACATTTATAAAGCGACTCCATGTATTTTTGTGTGCTTCTTGAATTTCATGACCTCCCTCCCATCACAACCACCCCTGCCCTTCTCCCTCCCCTGCTTCCATCGATCCTTACCATGTCTGGGTGCCTCCAGACCGCTGTAGAGCAGGGCCTTTATCTGCCCCCTCAGCTCCCCCTCCTGGCTGTGTGCCGTGGCCACATTGATGAACAGCTCGTTCTGCAGCAGCATGTGGATGTGTCGGGCCTCCAGACGACTCCAGCTGCCCACCGCCTGGCCCGTGGCCTTGTTGTACTCCGGCGTCAAGTCGTACAGCACTGAGCGCTTGTTACGCCGCCTTGGCTTCAGCTCAACAGTGAGGCCAACCACGTCGCTGGTGAGACCTTCGACCTGAACCTGGAGGAAGGAGATTAGGTACAAATAATTAAAGCCGCCTTTTGCTTAAAAATGTTTCTTGCTTATTGTTACTTCACTTTAATGATTGAAATTTACTGCACTAGAAGTCTGATTTCACATTCACCTGCTGAAGAGGCAAAGTTTCTCTGTGCTGACCTTAAATCTGAATTTAGGATATGTACATACAAGGAGGATTTGTGACATTGCATCAAGTTTGGAAGCCTGTTTTGGTTTCATGTGTAACTTACACAAGTGTGATGTAGAAACCTCGACTTCAATGCACATAAACCGAGAATCAGCTTTTTCGGTGAAGTAAAGGACATCTTGTGTACAGTAGTTAAACATTTTAAGCAAAAAGTATGTTCATAAAAAGAGGCTCTGGATTTTTCAGTGAGGGAGGAGCAGATGTAATTTTAAGACATTTCTCGCAAGCTAACTTCACTTTTTGTGAACAGAACATCAGAAAAATTATTACTCAAAGCAGAGTATATCTGTAGGTCTGAAAACATGTCTGGAGGGGATCTTTAATTTATGTCGTCCATGTCGTCTACCGTAAGACTGGTGATGTACCCCTTTCTGATGGAAGATACATTGTTAAGGATTTCTTTCTTTCCTTCACACCATCAGAAATAGATCAACAATGCCAAGCCAAATAAACAGTAATGGGTAAGCTGAGCCTCTGATAAACAACAATCTCCCTCCTAAGAGTGACCAAAACCTTACCTGGTAGTCCAGTGTGCCGTTATCATGGAGGCTGAAGATAGCGGATCCCACACCTCCTGTCTTTCCCGGGGTCAATGCATCACCACTGGACATCACACTCTGAATAGCTAAACCAGACCAATGACAGATTAATATCTAAAATCCACTTCTGGGGTTCCTGCTCACATTTCTTATCTAAAACCATTTCTTTTCCCCCTCAGAGGTTCCCTCCCTTAAACTATAGTTGAGCCTGACAGCATGCGAGATGAGGCAATGATTTCTGTCATGTTAAAATTTGCTGGTTGGTTGAAGGGTAGGGGAAAGGCACGTTACTTTCCCTTACGTTCTGTAGCCACACACACCTTGTAGCCAAATACCCATAATATCATCCCTTCACCAAGAAAGAGTCATTGAGGGGACAGATTCAATTGAACCACTAAATCAGGGGGCGTTTCTGCTTGTGTAATTGTGTAAGACCTTGAGCCAAAAACATACATGTTGAGGCACTGTCTGGTGCACACGCACGCACACACACATACTCTCACGCACAAAAAAACCCACCCAAGGTTAAGCCTTAGAATGAGGTAACCCTTGTTGAATGCAGTAGGCTTAAAAAGATTGAGCTGAAAGGACAGGAGGGAATGAGTAACAGAGAAGGATGAGAAAAGTGCAGAGAAAACTTTCTGAAATGACATGGAGAGAAAAAAGCCAGAGAAGAGGAATGACGCCAAAGATACACAAAGAGAACAGCAGACGACGGGATAGATGTGAATGGAGACTGAAAGAATGAGAGAGAGAATGGGCAAGAAAAGGAGGAGAGGAGAGAGGGAGAGGGGAAAGGAGCGTGTTGGGTTTGAATTCTTCACACATAACGTCAAGCTGTTAATCACAGCACTGGAACACCAGCATGGAGAGTCAGGTCCAGCAGACTGTGACCTTGGCAGCACCAGCGTGTGAGTGTGTGAGTGTGTGTGTGTGTAAACGTCTTACAAAATAGCATCTCTATGCATATTGGAGTCTGTGCGCATGTCTTTGTGTGTGTTAGACAATTAAAATGCCTTTCAAAGCGTTTCAAAGTGCTGGGCACCTTGATGTTCGATGTTCATGTCTAAGTATGCATCCCATGAAAAGACCATGTGTGCATGCTTTTAAGGTTTCAGACAATTGGGCTGTCCACAACATTCCTGTGACCTCTGTCTTTCTTTGGAAAGACATGCATACACAGTCTTGGTGGCCCACCAAGTCAAACATGAGGTCTATAAACATTGTTTTCCCCCAGAGATAAGAGTTGAAAGGATGGAGAGAGAGAAAGAAAGTATTTATAGAGGAGAATGACAAAAACAGCCACAGACTGATGAGCAAAAACCAATTACAACGCAAAACACATTCTTAGCAACCTGTGTGTTTGTTGCATCTTCAGTGTTGAGTACCAGCTCTCTGGAATAGTGTGCAGTGAAGAAACATGCAGAGAAAATAAGCTTTCATTTAACCTGTGTAAAGGTGTACGTTAGCAGAGACACTCACTGTCACAAGATCTCCTGCCGGTGATGAAGCCGGAGATTTGTTGGGGATCCTGAGCCTCAGTCGCCACGGCAATCTCCAACTGACCCCGAGATAACCAGAACAGTTCGCGGCTGTTCAGGTCTGTCAGCACTTCTGCAAAATCTGGATCCTGCACAGATTCAAATAGTCAGATGTTATATGTGGGTCAGCGAACTGGTAAATATAAAACCATATTCCAGTGTAAAAAAAATGCCTTCTCAGTACCAGAAATGAAAATGTCACATATACCGTTAAAATCTTGTTGACGTGATGTTGGTACAACACTGACATATTACCAGAGTCACCAAGCCCCAACTTATTTATACAAAAGAGACAGTCTAGTGATTTGTTTCCAACTAAAATGAACTTGTCACCTTAGTTTATACCAAACAAGTGGTAATCAAGCTTTTTCTGGCATGCCCCCCTTCAGAAGACAGAAAAAAGTACTGACAAGCATCGCGGCTGGTGTGATCTCAGTGCAAGATGATCTCTGGTTTACCTCAATTTTACTCCATATTTTTCCCCTGGTCATCCACAAACCCCCCCCGCAGTGGCTCTATGCCACCCCAGGGGGGACCGCCCCCCAGTTTGAGAACCAATGTACTAAACAAAGATGAACTGAGTACAGAGAGCCAAACAGATCCCAGGACAGTAAAGGCACACGAAGGCATCACAAAGTCAGAAACCATTAAGGACACAAACGGTTCTGTCTCTTAAAAACACAGATTTTATGTCATCCCGCTTCAACTGCACTTAAAACCTGGGCAAAAATATGGCTTGCGTTGCCTTAACATGTTTCATATTGAGTAAAGTTGATTTTCAAGCAGGCAGACTGGATTCTTGCAAGAAGGGGGGGACTGGTCAGGACGCTGAAAAATGTTGGATTAATAGGACAGATGTACGAGCGTGTTGAAGAAATGTTACTTTTATGACCTCAGGGCCTCAGTTCAACATAAATATACATGTACCATAAATCCACACAGTGAGGAGCCAAAACAGAGCGGGAGCGGAGAAGGGGCTGGACAGAGAGAGAGTGACTTATATTTGGGAAAATGAGTAGATAGAATAAGGAAAGGGAAGTAAGGTGAGGAAAGATATATTGGGGTCTTGTGTAAATCAGGCCGAGCAGTAACACTGTCAGGATTACTGGTCCTGTAAATAACTTCACACTTTTAAAAGTCAATGCATTTGCTTGTCTGTGTGTGTGTTAGAGTCGCATCATTTTCAGGTAAAAATTACGCGTGCTATGTTGTTTTTACGCCTCTGTTACTCGGCAAGCCTTAAAATGAGTCAGTGGTTTGGTTTCAGTGTCTAGCTCGAGGACACTTGCAGAGGTCATGTTGCTAAGCTCAAACTTTTCACGTGTTTTTCACGGACAGTCTCTCTCACCACTAGGCTTGAAAGAGGCGCATTGGCCCTTCATGCAGTTCCTGGCAGAATTAAAACCAGACCCGCCTTTCATCACTCCTCCTCCTCCCTCCATCCATCCCAGCCCACAGACCACTAACCACTGACATGTGTGAGGAGTGTGTACACAGTCCATCCTCTCTAACTCTCTCCCTCCCATCTTTCCTCTGTCTCTCATCCCTTGCTTACATCTGTCTCCTGCACCATCTCCTCTCACACACTTTCTCCTCTCATTTAGTCCTCACTCTTCTCTACATCCATTTTTCTGTGTCACTTCTCAGGGTAGTTAGCTGTGATCGGAGCGGCAGCGACAACAGCGGTAGGATGTGGTGAGCAAACCACATCCGAGGGAGGTGAGGGGGTGGGGGAGGGGGTCAAGGACTCTGAGTGTGTTGCTGTGTCATATGTTCCAAACCAACAACAACACCACTCCTCCTCCAGTCACTGTTCCTCCTTCTCCTAGGAGATGACACTTTTCCCTAAAACTTCCCACTTGTTGATTTCCTTGTTGATTTACCGGTATTTCAATTTCTGAATATTTTTTATTTTTACGGTTAAAGAATTCTCAAACGTGAAGATAAATATATTACTAACAAAATATTGGCTAGCAGCAGCTTTCAGTGTTTGTATCAGCCTTGAAAAGCCCATGTTGATCAAACCAAAGGCCCTGGTAAATGTGTGGTATTACTCACGTGAGAGGTGACGTTGGCCCGGATCTCTCTCAGGATGTGTTGGCGGTACACAAGCTGGACTCGAATGGGCACTAAAAGGGGCTCTGAGGAGAGAGGAGACAGTTTTCTCATTAATGTCTGTTACTAATATCACCCCTTCAAAAATGCATGATTAAAGAAGGTTTATAGATTGTAAGTGCAATTTACAGAAATGGGGGTACTGACAAGATCCCAAAAGATGACTGGTCCCAGTGGTTTTGTTAACATTTTATTTTTCCAGGGATGATTAACATATCAGCTATGCCCTTTCACAGCATGTAGTTTTACAGGAGGAATGGAAATTCAGTGTATGCTCAAGGGAACTCTGACAGCTCATGCAGAGGGGTGATGAATCTAAATTTTGTCTGCTCATCTTCTTCTGCTCATCAGTGTTAATCTCTAGATCTTGTGACCCTAATGATCTATCCCAAACCTTTGAACTCGCATTGTATCTTTCTGTCAAACCTATAGTTTCTCTCCATCTCAGTGTCACCATATTCCCAAACACTTTTCCTTTAGCCTTTGTCTCTTCCCACTGTGACTTCCTCCTCCCAACCCTCTCTTCCCTCTCTCTCTCTCCCCGCTCACCTTTACCTGTGTGCTTGATGAGGCCTTGCAGAATGAGGATGAAGTGAAGGTTGTTCTCTGTATCACTTAGTGTCAACATGGCAATGCCTCCCATGCCTGAATTCTCTTCCTCAGATGTCAGCGTTGAACTAAATGTCTCTGTACATAAGACACATGCACAATACAATATTGAGTATCTGCATTCTCTTACAGGACGTCTATACAAATACATTCTCTGTAAACAAAGCCCTCAGTTTTTCACTACATTAATCCATGCAAGGCTTTTTAAGAGTACACGAGAATGTATACAATTCCCCTGATTTGTAAATATTGAGTTTATTGTGTATTACAACACAAAGACAAGGGCATACACATGTCTAAAAGGAGCATTAGAAAAAAGAATGAACCATGAGAATGCTCTAATATCCCACACGCACCAGCAAAAAGAGCTCTGTGTTTGATGATCTTTCCCTCCACTTCTTCTCGTCTGCTCGTTGATGTGATAATGCGGATGCGCATCTGTTCAGACTGCAGCTGTCGCATTAGAGGCTTAGCCAGGTTCTTCCATACTCCACAGATCTACCAACACACACAAACACGCACACAAGCAGGTGAAGCTGCAGTAGTATCAAGTGAAGACAGAACTGTACGTGGACATCAACCCATACTTGGGCTAAAATCTCAAAATCATTTTTCTATTTCTCTTGCTCAAGGAACATAAAATTTAGGCAAGCAGAGAAACACAAATCTAAACAGGCACCGACAACACATGCACATCTGCTAAATACATCAAATCATGTGATTGTACTCTTAACCCCAGGCTGCAAACCTTCAACATAAAACCACTACTTCTTCTTGAGAGTAGAGGGAAGAAATGTGGCAGTGTGCCGGCACCTCATAACTCAGAGTTGAGGGGTAATCTCCATTTTAATTAGTGATACTTTCTGTCCCCCTGCTAAGCAGTGATGTAACATGTGAAAAATTCTCTCTTTCCAAGAGTTTTGCTCCAGCAAACTCCCTCAACCCCCCCCTTCTTCCTTTTTGGTGCCGGACTGTTTTCTCTAAGGTCCTCTGGTGCTTGACAGTGACATTTATCTAAAAATAATAATAACGATAGGCCAGTTTCTGGGACCTGCATTTAGGGTGCTCTTGCCTCACTGAACAGAGTGTTGGGGTCTGAAACGGAAAGAGGAATGAACTGATGTGCCGTGATCGTGTCAGAACTGAGGGAGCATGTGGACATGCGGGCATTAGGTACTACTGTTACACCAACACTTTACTTTACTGATTTATCAAAATAATATGGGCCTTTTATTAAACTCAGTTTTGAGCATCTCAAACCTAACGGTGAGTGAGCGAGCGAGTGATGTTTACCGCAATCAGACAATCAGACAGAGTTTATGATGTTTACAAAGAGGCAATGAAGCAAAAATGAAGTGTCACTGTGTGTGTATGTGAGTGTGTTTATCATTTTATTATTGCAGGGTGAGTTACAAGAGAAGAAGTCAGATTTTGAGCAGAGAGTCGTGGAGTGAAACACTTTATCATACCAGAACTTAATTTCTCCCTCTCTCTCAGGTAATACACATGCATACATGACAAAAGCAACACTAACTGAAGGAAGATTGGAATTGCGATGCCTTACCATGTCTGTCTGTCCCTTGGGGACCCTGTACTCAAAAGCAGTGGTCCCTTCTGAATCCAGGAAGACTATTTTACTGGGACGGCCCATTCTGCAAAGTAAGGGGAGACAACAATGGACAGATATTTACCATATAAGGTTAATATCATTAACCTTATATACCATCAGTATGGTCATATACCTAACTCATTTATATTTTTCTTCAACTCCATTCCGCTAATTTCTCAACAAAATTATGGTTGAAACAATGGACAAATTGTGACGTCTTTTAAATTTGCTACTCTAGACACTTCAAGTCTGTTCTGGGATAAATTGGAGAAGAGCTGGGAAGTTAGGATTAGCAGTGACGCTGTTGTAGCTGTAGAAAAAGAAGAGAGAACCGCCAGACTAGAGCAAGAAAAAAAACAAGGTAGTGAACATTTCAGCTCGGACACACTGTGTGTTTTACCTCAGGTACGTGATGGAGAAGGCCAGGCTGGTTCTGGAAAGAGAGAGCCGAGCTCTGGCAACACCACTGGAGCTCCATAATTCTGTCCCCCCTGTCAACACTGCTACAAAGTCTGCAGGACGAGGGAGAAGTCAGGGTTAGAGATTTTTTAAGGTATTTTTTAACATATGCCATAATAAGCATTCCTGTTTATAGTGCTTTATTTATACTGTGTGTTGCATGACTGTAGTTGTTTTAATAGTTATCTTTCAGTTCTAGTCAGGCCCAATAAATTACAGATATTTTTGCCTCTGTGTAATGCTATACTCCTTGATATACCGCATTGACATACGTAAGTGTGTTAGTGGTCTATCTAACTGTCTTTAAGTGCTTCTGCTCACCAGTGCGGCTTTCCCCAGGGCCCATGTCCTCAGAGCTCAGGTAAGATCTGTCATTGTAAGATTTGTGGAGGTCATCCTCCTTCCCTTTGCTCTTCTCATGGAAATACTCAAAGTTCTCCAGTAGGGAGTCTGTCTGCTTCTTGTCATCATCAGCTGCAGAAGGGAAGGAAAAAAGTTAAATAAGCTCAGATATATGCTCAACACCTGTAGGTTGTCTTAAAACTACCGGAAAAGTGATGTAAATATATAGAGTTGTATAGATGTTCTATGGTTTGCCAATATATATAGCTATTGTTGGCCTCTGTACACTCGCCTAAATAAATTCTAATTTGATTTTGTAAAAATCTGAACATGTTTTATTTGTTTTCAATTTTCTGGAAGGAACATTAGTACCACTAGTGGTATTCTCGTTTCTAATAAAGACTTTTAGCGTAAGTCTCTGAAACTGTTTCAGTATTTGGCAAGACAAACCATGTGAAGCCAAACAGTTCAAAACACATTTTGCTACAATGCTCTCCAAAGTCTGGTGCACAAATGAGACTAAAGCATCAGCTGTCCACTTTTTCCTTGACTATGTTTTGGGTATTAAAGAATGTGAAACGTCTGGACGAGGAACGATTTAGAGGATGTCAGACACTGATTTCAAGCCAATGGTGAAGGCTAAAGCCCATTCCCTCTGTCCTCCTCACTTATTTCTCTCTCTCTCTCTTACTCTCTCTCTCGGCCAGGGGTAACTAGCTGGGGTAGTCTCTTGCAGCTGAAGAGCTTAAGGAGAATTGGGAGGGACACTGGCGTGCGATCCCAACAATGATCCGCTGTTTCACACAAATTGCTGTGCATCCTGATGTAATATCTGGACCTCACCACTTTTCACACATTTGTGCAGCTATCGTTGTTAGGACATTGCACTGACTTCCATTCATTGTGGACAGCCTGACCTAAACCCTGACCCTAACCTTGACCATAACCAATTCACACCTCACACCTAACCTTAATCGGGACCTCAAAAAATACGTTTTGCCTCATTAGGACCGGGCTTTGGTTCCCATGAGGACAACTGGTCATGGTGTTTATACAGGGAAAGCCCCAAAGAAGTAACAAAAATGCATACACGTACACACACAAACATACACAGTGACACATGCAGTTGGACTCAGTCAGCCAAATACAGACAACACTGACATGACCTTGAGAAAGAAAACCACACATTGTCTCTTGGTCACCCAAACTTTTATTTCTCCAAAGTTGTTTTCCAAGGAGCTCAGCTGGACTGTCTGCTTTCTTTCTTGGTGTCTAACACACTGACACACACACACACACACACACACACACACACACACACACACACACACACACACACACACACACGCCACCCACACAGCTCAAATCTCATCATTCCGCTCTCACTCTCACTCGTCTGCTCCACTGGGCATGCTGAAGGGCTTCTGGGCAGTGTCACTCTCACTTCTTCCCACTTAGCAATACTGTATCCTCAGGTGCACCAGTCATTACATACACATATATAAACACACAAACACACACACACATCATTTTCCATCACTTATACAAACATACTAGCTGCTTAGGTGCCAAAGGTAAGACAAACACAATCAACCTTTTCCTTAAAACTTGACCACAACACACACACAGTCATGAGTCTGTCCACTTCTTGACACACACACAGCACAGTGTTGTCTTCACAGTGCTTTACCTTTACTTTCCATTCCATTACCAGACACACATGGCATAAAAAAAACCCAATCTGCTGAATAACAGCGCAGCATGAAGACCCACCCTGTGTGTGTGTGTGTGTGTGTGTGTGTGTGTGTGTGTGCTGGGGAGCTCTAGTTCTCTAATAAGGTGGAATTGTGTGTGCAGCAGTGTGTAGAGAAGGTAAGTGGCAATGTGTGAATGAAGCTGAATAGATGGGTGGTACTTTCAGTTTGGGCTGGTTAGAGAAAATGTCTATTTGATGCGGCTGAATGGAATATCAATTGACCTGCTCATTGTATCCAGCAGCTGTTCTGAACACTAACTGGTTGACCCGGGGGAAAAGAAAAAAAAATAAAGAACTGAGAGTGCAACAGTGAAAATGGAGGTAGAGAGGGAGAGGGAAGGACAGGAAAGAGAGAGGTATGAGTCAAACAAAGAATAAACAAAACTTTGGGAAACAGGCCATTGCTGTGGCAAAGGATAAGAGCATTCATTTTTGGTTTTTCCAATAAGGTTTTTTTGTGAATTAAACTGTGAAAACTTGCTTGTTTTCTCATTTCTAGTGGAAAGCTAAAATTTGGATCAAAAGTTAAAAAAAAGAAAAGGAAAAACTGTTTTAATGTGAAAAAGCTAAGAGCGGTAGAGGTGAGTGCGGGTCAGTGGATGGATACCTTTAGGGCAGGTTTTACAGCAGTGCCCTGGCAGAAGGATAGGATCATCACAGTTGGGGTCTGGACAGTCCTGTTTGATGTTCTTACAGTTAACCTTCCCAAACACCTTGCCGCGACGATTCTTTTGCTACACAAGATAAGAGAAATAGGCGCATCATACAACAAGCTCAAGGGGGGTTTGTCACAAAGTGAGCCGGATATATATATATATATATATGTAGAGGGAGAGACTGAGACAAAACTTACCGTTTCGCAGTGGCATTGGACACAGTGCATGACACCGAAGGGCTCCCCTAGATCTGGGTGCCATGTGTCTTCGAGAGAATAGAATCGACCTCCAAATGAGCATCCTGTAACACAAACACTGCTGAATACACATGGTTATCTTCAGGGTCAAACATTGGGTAGTTGTGATCACAGTTCCTTGGCTCTTTCCAAACCAGAGGCAGACTTGATTACAAAGTGAAATTATCTGATTACATATGAGGTTTGTTCTTTTAAATTATACTAGAACTTATTATGGAGAGCAAAGAAAAATTCAGACGAGGCATTTGAAGTTATGAACTGACTTACATAAAGTTCCTGATATTTAAGAGAAAGAAAAAGCGCAACTCTCGGGCTTTTATTAAGTGCCAGACTGTAGGATTACAAACTATGCAGACTGAACCATTGTACCAATTTTCATATTTTCAACAAATAAATCTAGCATAGCTCACTGCCCAGGCATTTTGGAGGCGACTGAAACTCCCTGGATGCCTCATGAGTTTTGGGACTCAACCTTGCATTCTGTCTCATCTAAATGATCCATGCGCAAGCGTGGGAGACATTCAATTTTCCACTGAAAGATTATCAGAGATTCCCAGAAATACACACAATGTAGGCCAATTCTTGTTAAAGAGATTTTCAGATGTCATTTAATACAGTAAAGAAATAGGAAGTACAAAGTACCTCAGCAACTGCATCCAATTTACAATAAACTGTCTTAAAATAAATATACACACAAATTAAAATGATCATTACAGTGGATATGACAGTGTCGTTTTGGTTATCTACTTGAGCATATCAGATTTGAAATGAAACAACTACTAAACACAGAGTAAATACAAAGTCAGCTCTATTGCCTCTATAGAGGCTGCAGAAACACTCAGTAAAAGTCAGTTAATTATGGTTATTGTTTCACTTCAGATCCAGTGTGCTGGAGTGGAGTCATAGCTATAAAAAACACATCACTGTTCTAATATATAGGGACTGCACTGTATATTGATGTCACAGTAGATAAAAACAGCTTTTAGTGTTATTATTACTATACTACAATCATAATTGAGTGTTAGTCACGCTGAGTTACTACAGGAATATTATAGTGTTTTTTTGGTTAGGGTAAGTGCCTCTAAGTAGTGTGTGTGGTGAGTGAACAGTACACACACACGCACACACGCACTAAATGTCATGAGCAGAAGGCTTGCCTTGCTCACTGCTACCAACCTGGTTCACATTATTCTTTCATTAGACTGACTACACACTTTAAACAGTCCAGTCCGGTTAGAGGGAGCCAAACCGTGAGCCGCTCGCTTTGCCTGCCACTTCTGTCTCTGCTGAAATAAATCATCTCAGTCGAGCCAACGCTTGTAATGGAAAGTCGATTGATTACACTTTCCACCATTGGATTACAGGTTAAGGCGGCGGGTTAACGTGGAGTTCCCACGGTTTTGAACTCCAGAGCGCTTACCTTATAACAACCGCAATGAGCTTTGTGCGTAGGGATTTTTCACACATGAATCAAATGGCATTCACTGCGGTTGTGACTCAGATCTTTGCCGCTAGTTTACACAGGAGCAACCCGGGCATTGAGGGCAATTTTAAGGATACATGGAAATTCATGGAAACTGGGTACGTATGCTAGCATAGTGGGAGAAGTTAAGAGGACAGTTTTAAAACTCAACTTTAAATGGTATTTAGACATATTCTTAAAACGTGAGCTGGTAGCACTACTGAGCCACTGCACCGTTGCAGGCGGCTTGCGGGGGTCTGAACTCGGAGACGGAGTTCATAACCTGGCCCCGTTCGCGCATGCAGCACAAAATCTCAGACATCAAGGAGACAATTTCAAGTGTTCCTCTTTTTAAGCAAAAATACCAATAGCCACATACTTATACCCAAACTGGTAACAGCAATAGTGTGCTCACTAAAAATCCGGCACGATTGCAAGGTTTTTAAAAAGCTTTCATTTATACAAAATCTGGACTTCGAGAGTGATGCATTAAGCTAGCGCTCGCTATCGCCCTCCCTCGGCGTGCGTCTGGTCACAAAAATGGGAAGGAGGGCTAGCTTTGAAGCTTGCAGTTGTTGGTAAAATGAACTCTGCTTGTTGTATCGGATGTTAGCCGAATTATCGACTGGCTTCTAGTAATTTAATAAAATCTACAGCCAGTTTACAGCCACATAGACCCAACATGCCCAGGACTGGTCCCATTAATAATGACGCATTTTGAACGGAGTCTGGTGCTCGCTCTGTGGTCTCTACCTCACACAAATGTGCTGTGTACAAAGTCTAACATACAAAGTTTGGATCTATAGGAAACAAAGTCGCACTATTTTTTTTTTTCTTTAATAGATGGGTCGGGTTTCTTACCTGACAAGCCTTTGAAGGGCAGCGGTTCTCTCTCTGACTGGATAGGCAGAGCGGGAGACTTGAGCCGCGAGGCCGCTCCGGTGTGCAGCCACGCGCAGCCCAGGACGCACAGCAAGGAGCGGAGCGCGCGGGGAACCAGCATCCCAAACCCCCCTCTCTTTCCGCTTCTCCACAAAATATTTCCCTCAAACCGCCGATTGCGAGTACTGCAAGAAGCTGCTCTCGACTTATACACACTAACAAAAAAAACAAAAACAAAAAAAAAAGTAAGTTTCTTCCTTAAATCCAAGTGTCCGTTGTCATGTGTTTGAAGGTCCCCTGCTTTAAGTCACCCGAGTTTCAGTCAGGCAGAGGTTTTCCGAAGACAGGAGGTCGCCAACTGCACCGTACGTCTTTCCTCAGTACCAGCAGCCTCCTCAGAGCCCCGTCCCTTTCTGTTTTATAGCCTGCTTCCCTGACAGCTTGAGGCAGCCACCGGCCGGGAGGAGGAGGAGGAGGAGGTGGGGGGGGGGGGTGACGGCTGGGGGTGGGGTGGGTGATGGAAAGGGAAATCGACGCCCCTATCGATTCACCGACGCTTAAGATATGGAAACGAGCCTGCGTCTGATACACTTTGTGCCAAAACCTCCGTCACCCTGTTGTTACCGAAACAAATTCGAGGGCTAAAAGACATAGAATGAAAGAAGGTCCCGTAACTTTGAGTATCAGCTTTGCTAATGTAATATTGTCCAAAAATAGGGCTTCCCACTAAAATGTTCCCTTTTTATTATTGATTAAATATTATTGATTTAAAAAGTATAAGCTGAGTGGCAAATTGCATTTACCATGAAAGTAAAAAAGCCTCTGTTTCATAGGGACTTGACTACTTTTACTCTTCTTATTTAGCTGGATAATTTAATGTAAGATACAAACAAAATGTTATTATTATTAGTTGTAGTATTAGTATTATTAGTATTATTATTACTGTGGTCGTGGTAGTGTTAGTCACTGGTGCCAAATGCTGCATTCATTTATTTGCTGGCTTGATTGTTTGTCATATGGCCTCCAAGTAGACTTATGGCCCTCATACTCTGATTTTCAGACTCTGCAGCAGCAGTCAGAAAACCCCTCGGATCTGCTCAGTATGGTGGGTGCCACACTTCAGTCAGCGAAGAGGAACTACATCTGAGATCCCGTGGAGAGAAAGTGTGAATCTCCAGATCGTGTACAGTAAGGAATGTGTGAGCGTCTGCTGCTGTGGCTGGCTGCACCGTCTATTTTTTCAAGTGTGTTTGGAGCTGAGACCGAAGTGACTTAACAGAAACAAATGAAAATAGTTGGAATACCTCAAAGCAACCCGTTTAAATTTGTCCTGGCCTTCTGCAAACCTCTGTCCTCTTTTAGACCTCAAATTGTTTCTTTTGGCTTGCCTTAAAACCTACCTAGATGAGTCTACTTAAAATCCTATTTATTATGGCTTAGTTAAATTTGTAGACCCCCTCGCATGGATACAGGTGCCAAAAGCTATTTATCCCCAAATCTTTTAAAACCCACTGTGGCCATTGTGGTGCTTCACAACATCAACAACAAGTGAAATTTATTAAGGCCTATTTAGATGTTGGAAATGTTCCCATCAAACAAAACAGAGCGGGTTGAGCAACAGTCCAGTTCCTCACAGGGGTGCCTCGGGGGCCAGGACAAACGCTCTGCGGTTCAAGTTTACATTACTGTAGTGGTGCTCATGGGTGATTTATTTCAGCGAGTTCAGGAAAGGGCAGGCTTATTATGTGGCTGAAATGTTTGGAATAAAGGAGTGATTGCTTGGGGATTCTGATCATAAAAGTCTATAATGATGATGATAATGTCGCCCAGCTTACTGTACACGTTGTCCCGTGTAACCCCCCATCTAAGGTTTGTTTACAGTATAACCTGAAGAACATGCTCAAAATAGTGGATTTACAGTTGGAAGCAAACGTTCCTCGTTTTGCTGCGTGTTCCCACTAAAGTCCCCAGACCCCCACTTTGAGAACCACTCGGGGACCGCAGCAATTGTGTCCTTCATTGTCTTTCACTGAAATTTCTCTATGGCCTACTTAGTGCGGAGAAATGCCACTGACAACCCTCTAGAGACCATAAACTCGGTGTGCTGATACTAAAGCACCGCGTAGAAATGTGCCCGATCCAATCGGTGCTGTGCCAAAAGCGCGGGTCAAGGTGCGAGGGGCAAGGTGTTATTTTTATGCATGTGTCACATTATGGGGCCTGTGGGAGCCACTTCCATCCGGGTGTAGGGGCTTGGGGAGTCGATGATGGCCTGTTTGCACTTCATCATAGGGTGATAAGCGACGCTTTTCTTCGGCGCTGCACACGGTGATTCATTAGGCAGACTGGATGCTAAATTGTCTATTGGAGCTAACAAAACCCAGGACTCTTATAACCCCACCGGGAAAATGACGCAACGTTTTTGTGTATTGGAGACGTCCAGCGCGTATTTAGAGGCCGACTCTCTGAGAGGGCTCCAAGCCCTATTTCATTATAAGACATTTTATGAAAAATAAAATCGCTTTGATACAGGATCCCTCCTGCGGCTGACGCCATAGCTCAGTCGGCATCCAAACGCTCGCTCAGTGCTCCTTTTCGGTTACGAGGCACGGGATCGACACTGCTCCAAGCCTTGTGCTGTTCTGGGGGGAGCTGACTCTGGGAGTGGGGAAAACCATATTAACGTGCGACTGTTAAATGTGTAAGCCCATGCCGAATTCGAGAACGCCTCTGACGGGCTCGAGAAAAAGTTGTTGTGTCGTCCAGTTTTCTTTTCAAACAACATCAAATGGCAGGATTTCCTAAAGGATTCGGGACTTTTCGGTTCCTGAAAACCAAAAATGTATAGAATACAGCGCACGGTCCATGCAGACCTCGTCTTGAAGTCGCAGATGAAAGTACATTTGAAAGAGTAAACGTCTTATTTACATATTACTGGACATGTTCTTTACTGATACTCTGCGTATTGGATATAGCCCGTTGAAGACAGTGACACGGGCTAATTTGCAGTGAATTTAACTGCATACATCATTCTTGATGCATACCAGTACATTCTGGCCCTCAGATCCACGGACCCACATGTCAACTTAATGAGCCACGAAACACTACTGCCCAATAAAATCATTAGCCGTGGACGGCGCTTCATGACTCCGGGCGAACTGCGATTCCGATCAGGAGTTAACTAGAAGCAGACACGGTGTTCCGTTTTACTCGTAATCTCTCCGAGGCGAGCGCAATGGCGCAACAGCGCCGTGTCGAACACGGGAGAAACATGAGGCAACAGACTGTTACAGACCCAAATGTGACATCATTAAAAGGACATTATCAGTTTGCCCTCAGACATACAGCGTGTGTGTGTGTGTGTGTGTGTGTGCGTGTGCGCACACGCATGTGTATAGGGGAGGCTATCGGCTGTAAATCATCCTTAACGGCATGATGGTGCATCTGGATGGATACACACATGCATTTTTCACTCTCCATCACCGCGCTGTGTATTTGCTTTTGTCTGTCAGACGCCCCGGCTTGCAGGTCATTAATGCGGGCTGTTTAACAGTATCACCCCCCCCCCACCCACCACCACCACCACCCCCACCCCCACCCCCCAATATGTCTGTCTGACTCCCCAGCACACACTCACTTACAGGGGACCGCATCCTGTTTGCTGGTCGGACTGGGAGGTGTGAATATTCAGCTATGGTAGCCTGGCAGATGTGCCTCTCTCCCTTTTCAGTCTCACACACACACACACACACACACACACACACGCACACACACACCACCTGTTCCTCATCACATGGAAGCCGCACTAACTTTGCTTTTACAATGGGCCCTAAATAGATCACGCGATTAGTTAAAAATCAGAAAGGGGATACAAAACAATCAGCTGCTGATTTAGAGCATGCCTGCGTCTTTCTGCTCATATAAGACAGTAAATCACGGTAAAAAAAAACAAAACAAAACAAACCCTGGTGCTCTAGAGAACCTTTCTAAAAGGATTTATGGCAGCAAAAAGGCTCGCATATGGCCCATAGAACAAATTCTGTTTATAGTTCATGTGACCTTCCCTTTATTGTATATTAATTTACCAGAAATGCACCTTAAAGACCCAATTATGTCTGACTCATGTTTAGATTTGCCATGATACAAACTGTAGCTGTAATTGTGCATTTCCCGCTGCATTCCGAACCTATGTGCGCATTTTAGGTGGGTTATCCTATCATATGCAGACATCTAAAGGAGGCAACTCATTAGAGATGCTGGAAAACTGTCTTCAACGCCAAAAATAATCAGATCAAGAGATCGGAACTAGACTGCATCCCACTTTTTTTTTTCATTTCTTTCCCCCCTTCCACCACAGGAGCCGTACCCTTTATCTAACGGCATCACTGCGTATCAGTAAAACGCAGGATGGACCTCAGAGCGCGCAGCCCGAGCGGACCCTACATGGCAAATGACAGGGCATCGCGACGAGGGAGCGCCACTGTTGTGCCGATGCCGATAACGGCGGCGATACCGCCGTCGGGCGGATTGTGTGCTGCTGGCGGCACCGGGGAAAAGTGCGAGTGAGCCCTCCCTGGCTCACTTTGCAAATGGGAGGAGTCGTGCAGAGTTGGTGTTTATTCATACAAACGGGATCCATTTGCAGACGCGGTCGAAACCTTAGCGAGAGAGAAGCGGACCCCCCTGTCCTCCCCACCCTCACCCATTCCGAATGGGGAGCCGTGATGGAGAGTGTGTGACGATGATCACCGCGGCAATTAGCGAGCCGAGGCCGACTCCAATATGTGCCCGCCGCGGAGCTGCGGAGTTTATTTGGTGTAGTTTCTGTCTTACAGGTGAAATTATGAGCTCCATGATGCTTTCTGACGAGGCATCTTAAAGGCAGCAGTAGTGTAAAATGAGATCACAAGTCAAAGTACTTTTTTTTTAAAAAAAAGGACGTTTAAAAAGTATTATCGGTGAAATTTAAATATCAAAAGTAAAAGTATTTATTATGAAATTGCAATTTAGCTACTTTATATATTGCTGGGTGGTTCGGTCTGTAACAGTGCATCATATTATACCCGGTATGTTGAAGTATTCACATCCTTTGCTCAATCAGAAGTAACAGTACCACAGGTAAAATCACACAAGTGTCATCAGCCTACTGTACTCAAGGTATCGAAGTAAGAGCCTTCCCGCTAAGCAGAGTGGCTCCTGTCAGGGTTATGGTATCGCATTTTATGTTATAGCATTATTACTGAGGCACCAAGCACCGAGCAGCATTTTACTGTTGCTGTTGGCCGAGGTTGGGGCTAACTTGACCGACTTTGCGTACCGTTGTGTCGTCTCACTGGAGGACTGCATTGCATTTTATGAACTCCTCACCAGTTTAGTAGGTAATCTGCAAGTTGCCTAGTAGCTATACCCAGCAGAAATACGCCGAGGAGTAAAAAGTACACAATTTCGTTCGGGCATGTAGCGGAGCCGAGGCATAAAGCCAAGGCAAGTTTTATTCGCACAGCACATTTCAACGACAGGGCAATTCAAAGTGCCTGCCATGAGACACACAGTAAAAGGCAGGAAGACAAGAAAAGAAACACAAGGCGACATAAAAAAAGAGCCGTGTAATGGGTGAGAGAGGGAAATAAAGGAGAAAAGATAAGCTAAGACAGAATAAAACACAGTGCAGGTCAAGATACGAAAATCCTAACATACAATGGAAATACTCCAGTATAAGTTCCTTATAGTTGTACACAACACAGTACTTGGGTAGCTGTACTTAGTTAGGTTCAACCGCTGCACCTTGCCATACAGCTCATGCTCAGAAAGCCAGAATACATACAAACAGACCTACGCACACATGGCACATCGCGTTTCCAGCCTTATCCATCTTGCCTGTCACCCCCCCCCCCCCCGCCCTTTGAAATCTGCATCACACCGCTCCCATTTCTGTTTACGAGAGTCAAATTGCTTCCACACACTTTGTGCGTAAAGGCCGACAGATCTGCAGGGAGACCTGCGCCAAGAGCAGTCACGGCACACGCATTTTTTTTTACCCGGACCGTTCAACATCAACACACAGTCATCCTGGTGAGCGGCCGGAGGGGCGACGGTCGAACGGGCTCCTCTTTGACTCACCGGGTATTACCGACTCTGCTGAACTCAGTCCGTGCACAGCTGGAATGTGAAACCAGCCCAAGTCCACTGCTACACGTCCTCAGAAGTGCATCTGTACTGCTACTTCTGATTGATGCTTGTTTTAATTGCAAGGATCCTTTCCGCCTTACAGTGAGATTTACAGTTTGGGTGGTCCGACTAAATACTTTGAGACTGTACCTTCCAAAAAGGCAAACACAGGCAATGAAAAACAGACAGGAAATGAGAAGATGGGACAAGAGGGATTTCTTCAACAGGCTCTACTTTACTTAATCATAAGTCAAGTGGTCGCAGGCAGAATAAATATGAACAACGGCAATGCCAAGTATAAATAGTCCTCGGCACCAGTGGTTCTACAAATGGGGCTTGGAGCCCTGAGGATTGAGGAAAAAATGAGGAGAAGTTTATACTTTCACTATTTTCTTTGGCAAAATCGCTCAAATTGAATCTGTGCCCAACATGCAAAACCAGGGGTCTGTGGAGCTCAAAGACAGTGAAGAAGAGACACCAGAGAAAGTCTTAGCTGCCAAGAAAAAGCTCAGAAAAACCCAG
Organism: Xiphias gladius; assembly: GCF_016859285.1. Lineage (NCBI taxonomy): Eukaryota > Metazoa > Chordata > Actinopteri > Istiophoriformes > Xiphiidae > Xiphias > Xiphias gladius. The sequence goes on along the minus strand of NC_053406.1, from coordinate 4,662,472 downwards.
ATATCGAGACACCATTAAAATTCAACATCTGACCAATAAAACGACATATGGTCAACTGAAAAAAGTGACACTTTCGTGATTTAATGTGCCAAGGCAACTAATGTTTCTTTATCACTATGTCATAATTTCACCACTTCTAATGTAAGGTAATGACTTCTGCAGCTCAGTACTACCTTAAAACAAATTCTCAGATAGTGTGGCCTGACCCAGTTGACCTATTCAGCACTTCTTGGGATGAAAGCTGTTGGGAATCCCTCTTTCAGCTTATTATTTCTTTTTTACCGGTTCATCACCTGCTGTCTTTAATTCATGCATGCTGTTTTCTCTCTCTCCCTCTGTGTTCTCCCGCTCTCTGTTGTTCTTTTGAAGTCTCTGGGAGTCCTGTGGCTTTCAAAGGGTCAGAAAAGGGCAGCCCTACTGTCCTATCGAAGGCAGGCCGCGGGATAAACATATGTTACCACCTGTCCTCTCTGCTCTGTGTCAACACCGCTGGTGTCACTGTACTCGCACCTTGTCATCTCACCCCCTGCAGCTAGTATATTGTTCCCTCTTGCTTACACACACACACACCGAAATGTATGAGCAACTGAGCAAATGCACACACTCAAGGTAGTGGTAGTGCCCACATACACACATACAGGAACGTGCACACTACTACCGTAGGACCCCTACTGTCTGACAACCGTCACACAGAGACAAATCAAGGAGTCCCGCTGCTAAAAGCCCACCGTTTCCTCACACTTAACATTGTAGAGGACTTTTTCTGGCCCAAGCCCAAACCAGCGGGGGTTGTTTGGTTGAGAGAAAGGCCTGTGTCCTGGGGAGAGGGTCAATTGCAGGTCCGGGGTCACGCAGAGAATGGAAAGAGGCAACCAAAAGTCCTTCAAGATGAAAAATTAGCCTTTCAAATGACAACCACAGACCCAGCTACTTAAAAGAGCCGTGGGTGTGTTTTTGATGCTGCCATTGAAGGGAACGTTTCAGAGGCTCTTCTTATTCAACTCCAGCTTCCTGTCCTGCATGCCTAGAGGGAAACATCCCAGGAGTCCCCAAATCTGAAAGGGAAGCCAAGGTGGAGCAGGGTGATCCCAAACTGGACACCAGGCCCGAGTCTGATTCGGTCACAGCCAACTCCTCAAACTTCTGTATCACTTTCCTCACAGACTGGAAAGGAATCCCCCTGCGCCACTGGTCTCCCCTGGCCACACAAGGCCCTTTGTAGGTTGAATCTTTACTGAGGAAAACATGGGGAGGAGGAGGCAGGCTGCAGCGCAGCCTCAGCTGGCCTTGGCCCAGGCCCAGAGCCGGGAGCACTCCAGCGGGGCTGAAGCGGGTAGGCAGTGTGGCTAGGTGCTCCTGGGTCAGAGGGTTGTGGAAGCTCAGGGTTCCCCCTCCAATGTTGAGGAAGACCCCGATGTTTTTGATCCGGGGCGGGACAGTGTAGAGCGGCTCCCAGCTCCCATCGTACACCGCACAAAAAGACAAGCCCTGCCTTTCCAGCCACCAGGCACCGTAACCATCCAATGAGATCACACCTGAGAGCGACAAAAAAGTGAAGTTTCATATGCACGGTGCACATTTATGGTGTAGCAGCAATTCCAAAACATCTTTCAAGATTTTTAACCCTCAATTGCATACATTCTCTAAAGAGTGTATGCAATGCTATGACATTTTGTATAGACATCCATCCTCAGTTTCTCTAGCATCACCAAGAGGTGTACGCTTGTGATTTTGAGTGAAATGTCTGTAAAACTACTGGAAGGATTATTATGAAATTTGGTTCGGACATCCATGTCCCCCAGGAAGAAATGTAATAAATGATCCCCTAACTTTTACTTTAGTACTATTATCAGGTTAAAACTTACAGTACAGTAACTTTGTCCAATATTATCATGATCAACACCTGCAAAACTAATGACATTCCCCTCGGCCTCAGCTACATTTTGTGTTCAGTGCTAATTAGCAAATTGTAGCATAAAACTAAGATGGTAAACATTATACCTGCTAAACATGTTAGCATTTAGCTAAAAGCATCTCTGTCTCTTAAAGAGAGCCTCACAGAGCTGCTAATGTGCCTGTAGACTCTTCATCTTGTTGTAATGTTCTTCAAAAAATTTTACAGGGTGTTGAGAGACCCGAGGTATGTAAGAGTATCATTTTGTGCCACAGGATAAATCAGATAATTCAGAAGTACAACTGGAGCATGGATATGATAACGCTAGCTCAGACAATAGGAGCCAGATTAAATATTGGACCACTTTACACAAACATCCTGTAAAGACCACGGAACAGTGACTGTGATTTATGATATCTGCTGACTAATTTGTGTTTAGCAAGTGGCAGTGATTGAGCTGCTCAGTGACTCATAGCAGTAGCCTATGTGTAACATAGTACAATGTTGTTTAAGAAATAACATAAAAGGTATAAGCTACATTGATGCATATCAACACATTCTGGCATCTATAATTCATAGGAAAAAAATAAATGGGAAAAATATTGTATGTTTTTTGATATGCTTTATTATTGTCAATACTGTGTACTGAAAAGCTTAAAAGCAAGGATATTTAATTTACATCTCATTCTGTGCCACATAAATAACGTGTCTCTTAAGGCCTGAGGTATGATTCAATTACCAATCAAATAATATCAACACTTACATTTTTAAAAAATCTGTTGATGCCCAATATCTTTAAATATGATCTGGGTGGTGATTTCCATATGAGAAATCAATTCATCCATTTTAGACTACCCCATACAATGTACAGGTATCAGATATTTTTTAAAGGATTGCCTTGATGAAAGATATCTAATCAGTGGTTAAAGTTGTCAAGATGTCAAGTGGAAATTCATCATAACTGATAAAAATCAAAACGTGTTTCTAGTCATGCCGTACTAATGGATATAAAGTTAGGCACAAGTTGTAGATATTTGGGAAAAATTGGTCCAGTAATTTGACGAAGAATGGAAATCGCTTTTTCCGTGTTGCTTAACCAATGATGAATGGACGTTCAGTGTTCTCACCACTTGGTGGCACTATGAACTATGAAGTTGTTTGATGACGTGTGCATGTGTGTGTTTACAAGTGTGTGTCTTTATGTGAGTGTGGGATTAAACAAGCACAGTCTTGCTGACTAATGGTGAGGGTTTCTGGAAGCAATAAGCACGCTGGCATCTAACCAACCGACACAAACTGAAGAGGGTAGCGAGCTCCTACCAATCCTGTATGTGGAGCTGTTACAGACATCCACCTCCCAGTAATACTGTCCCCGTGCAATGACAACATCAGCGCAGACCTGCCAACAGGACCCCGGGACCCCGGGGTCAGAGGTCATCGTTGACCTCCTGTCCTTGTTATCTGGAGGTGGGGTAGGAGGGCCTTGGTAGGTGACAGTGAGGGATGTGTTGGAAAGTTGGAGGGACGGAGGGACACTGGAAGGATCCAGAGCAAAACACAGTCCTAAGATAGAGCAGAATTGAATGTAAGAAGAGAACATTTGCAGTTTTTATTAATAACCGAAAATGTCATTAATTCTGTACACGTACACCAATCAGTCACAACATTAAAACCAGTTACCAGTTTACTTTTGTGGCAGAATGATGTGTGTGTGTGTGTGTTTGTGTGTGTGTGTGTGTGTGTTTGTGTGTGTATGTGTGTGCGTGTGCGTGTTAGACACCAAGAAAGAAAGCAGACATGCACACACACACAGTACATATATATACATATATAGATACATATGTATCTATATATGTTGCTTATCATGGGGGTCAATATACACCATCATTAAAACCTGTAATTGACTGTAATGTTGAAGGTCAGCATTAAGTACTTACCGAAGACAGACTGCTGCATCTCCTCCTCTTGCAGGTCTACAACACCATCCACTGGTCTTATTGAGGAACTGCCAGCATTGAAACCTGGGTCAAATATGAGAGCAACAGAAACGCTTTAATGTAGGTTCCCCTGTTGACACTGAGCATCAGGCAGGAGCTATGAATATATCACCATACTCACCATGTAAGCAGCTTTGTGCTCTTTCTTTTGCTGCATCCCTGCAGCATGTGTCCCACTGTAAATGTAGTGACAGTGATGGAATGAAATTAAAAATACAGTGGAAGCAGTTAGTTTCAAACCCAGACCCAAGGGACATAAGTAAGACGGCATCGAAATGTATCTCATACAATGAAAATAAATTTACCTGCATTTTTATTTGTACAGTACTGTGAGACTTGCATGTAGTGCCTTGCAGTATCAGTAGTATCAAATACTTTACATGAAAATTATCTTTTCGAGAGTTAGATGAGAAGACTGATGCCACTCTCATCTGTCCATAAAGTATGAAGTTACAGGAGGCAACAATTTAGATTAGCATATCATAAAGACTGGGAACAAGGGGAAACAGCTAGACTGGCTTTTCCCAAAGGTAACAAAGTCCAGCTCGTAACAGCACCTTGAAAGTTCACAAACAGACAGACTTTATCTCATTTGTGTCATATAAAACTGAAAGTGTAAAAACAACAACTGGCAGTTTCACAGGGGGTAATGTGTATGATTTTATGTAGTTTTTTTTTTTTTTGGCTGTGAGCAGTAACTTCCTTGTTGTCCTGTTGGGGTTGGCAGGCAACAAGCAGAGAATGTAGATTTTTGGTACCAATTAAACAAATGAGATATAACGGGTGTAGGCGTTGTTTGGGGACTTCAACTCATGATCTTGATATTTCTAAAATCTGGGTTCTGCTTAGCCATATATTGTATGTATATATTATGCATTTATCCTTTGCACACATACATAACACAAGAAATCTTTCTAAAATTTTCTAAAATTTTAATTATTTTTACATATTTGCACCAAAGTCTAAAATTGTACAACTTGCCTTGAAAATGTGACATACAGTCCTTACATTTTCCATTTTTAAACACTGAAACAATAAACAATACAAATAAAATATTAAATTCAGTATTTCTTATCTTTGAATTGATATCTTTTATATTTCTTTCTCTTTTTTTTTTTTAATGTTTATTCTAATAATCTTTACTGAACTCTAGCCTTTTAGCACAATATGCCGCTGTGCATTTCACTGCACATGCATAAGCATATGCAAAACACAGTATAATCTTAAAATCTAAAATCTTTAAAATACTTTATCCTCAGTTTTTTTCAGATTTCTCACCTGCACATGCTGAATGTGGTCTTCAGATGCTCCCATCTTGGTGCCTGTCTCGGTGCTGACATGAGCAGGACTCAGTATGGGATGTTTTGGCAGACAGGAAGTGGCAGATGACCAAGTCCAGCATGGCAGCTCCACAGGATGTCGACAGCAGGGGCACAGCACAGAGCAGATAGATTGGCCGACACAATGGAGGAGAGACTGACCTGAGCTTGCTCTCTCTCCAGCTGCTATGCAGCGACCACACATGGTGTGAGAGCACGGCAAGATCAGGGCCACATCATATCCTTTGTTACAAGCTGGACAGCGGGAGAGCGGCTGAAAACAGTCAGTGTTTTTTTCCTCATCTTCCCCCCTTTCAGTGTTTCCTACGTCAAACTCCCTGTGCCTTATTTGGGGACAGAAGGTCTTCATTGCCATTGTGGAGAATTAAATAACTTTGTTACATGCCATTGCTTATTTGACTCATTTGTCTCTTTGTCTCATTTCCTCTACTGTTAACAAGGTCAAGAAAATAAATCTCTTTGTCTACATGCTTTATTAGATGTTATCATTCAGTTTTGTTTTGAAATTAAGAGAAAATTTCCAGTAACATGAAAAAATTCCAAATTTCTGTGTATTCCCAACATATAGATAATACCTCACTGTGTATATCCTGCTATAGTCCTCAGTAAGCAAGGGCTCAGTCAGTGTAGAAGCAGCAACAGCAATCCTTTCTCCCAGAAAAGAGACACAGGGGCGACATCTTATTGTCAAGATATTCTTTTGCTAGAAAATAACAAAGATGTTTTAGTGGGTAGAGATATCCCACAGTGGCAAAAACGACAAAGCTCAGTCTTCTCTAACAGACCAAAAGCACATGGGCAGACTGCAGGATGCAAAGAACGCTGTTGAGCAGATATTAAAAAATCCTCCTGTTGTGCCATCATCTCTGTCTCCCAGCTGACTATTGTGTGTTAAATAGGAGGAATGGCCTGAGTACAGATAAAAGGGGGGGGGGGTGCAGCCTTTTACACAGTACTCATTGCCTGGCGTTTCCATGGGAATGGCTCTTCCCATAGAGACGCACAACTGCAAGATAATGTGCTGCAAAGAATCCTTGCACACATACACATCTAAATGTTAACAAAGAGCTCATTAATGTCATGGGCACGAGCCAAGCTGCCTAGACAAAACCTCTGTCACACTAATGTAAAGACAAAATAACACACATACGCACACAAACGCACACATTTTCTCCTACTGGTCTAGACGCTCTGCTCTCATTTTCAGATGTGCCTCCCTTATGGAGGATTTACAATGAGTGGCCCACCTTCAGGACTACATTATGTGACTGTTTAAGATGTTTGTCACAACCCTTTGTAATTCACTGCTGGTGAGGAGATGGCTCATTGGCCCCCCTGCCTCATCTACAATGTAAGTGACACATCTGAAGTCAGTGTGGGGAAGGCTTTCAAAGATTATGAATGTTAAAAAAATGTAGCCCTTCCTAGGTGGAACATGTGAGAAAAAAATACAAAACTGTGGCTTTGAATCACATGATTTTGGAATCAGATATGATTAAAGCTTGGTCAGCCTTGATCATCTTGTTGATAGTGCTGCAGGCTCAATACAAGTGACACTCTACTCTTTTGCCCCCCTAAAAAATAGAGACAATTAAACAAAGGTGGTTAACTCCTTGGTTTAACTCCTAAACCTGCATATTAAAGCAAACTACACGGAAACTTGAAAGGACATGGCGTTCTACCAAAATGGAAGAATCCCAGTTAGCCTGGCATGATAGTCTTAAAACATATAGGAAGGCCCTCTGTAATGCCAGAGCCGCCTATTTCTCATCTTTAATAGAGGAACATAAAAACAACCCTAGACAACCCCAGTCATGTCAGAGAGTCATAGCTCTATGGATCCATGTATTCCTACAGCTCTCAGCAATGACAATTTAATGAGCTTCTTTAATGATAAAATACTAACTATTGGAGACAAAACTCACCACCTCCTGCCCTCAACTGGCACCGATTTATCTGCAAACACAGGAACCTTAGAAACAGCTGTAAAACCTGACATATACTTAGACAGTTTCTCTCCCATCGACCTTCGTCAACTAGCTTCAACAATGTCTTCACCTAAACTATCAACCTGTCTCTTAAACCCCATCCCAACTAGGCTGTTTAAAGTATTTTTACCCTCAGTTAGCACCTCTTTATTAGATATAATCAACCTGTCTTTATGAACAGGCTATGTACCACAGTCCTTTAAAACAGCTGTAATTAGACCACTTCTTAAAAAGCCTAATCTTGATCCAGAAGTTTTAGCCAACTATAGACCCATGTCCAACCTTCCCTTTCTCTCTAGGATCCTTGAGCAAGCTGTCACCAACCAGTTGTGTGAGTTTTTACATAATAATAGTTTATTTGAGGATTTTCAGTCAGTATTTAGAGTGCATCATAGCAAAGAGACAGCACTGGTGAAAGTTACAAATGACCTACTAATTCCAATGGACAAAAGACTTGTCGCTTTACTTGTCTCGTTAGGTCTTAGTGCTGCATTTGATACCATTGACCATCGTATCCTATTACAGAGTGGGAAAAATTTAATAGGCAATACAGGAACCGCTCTATGTTGGTTCAAGTCTTATTTGTCAGATCAATTTCAGTTTGTGCACATTAACGATAAATCCTCCATATACTCAAAAGTTAGTCACGGAGTTTCACAAGGTTCTGTGCTTGGACCACCTTATATATGCTTCCTTTAGGCAATATTATTAGGAAACACTCCATAAACATCCATTGATACTTCCAGGCTGGATTTTTGTAATTCCTTATTATCAGCATTATAATTACAGCCTTATTATTATTTATAGAATAAGGCTCTCTCTTTCCCTCTCTCTTTCTCTCTCAACCCAGCCGGTCAAGGCAGACCTACAGCCACCATGAGCCAGGTTCTGTTCAAGGTTTCCACATGTTAAAATGGAGTTTATCTTGCTGCTGTTGTCAGTCCTTGCTCATAGGGGAATGTAGGGTCTCTGTAAATATAACTATAAAGAGTATGGTTTAGACCTGCTCTATATGAAAGTGCTCTGAGATAACCCCTGTTATGATATGGTGCTTTTAAATGAAAGAATAAAATTTAAATGAATCGAATTGAAAAGCTGAAAGTTTGTGGGAAGTAGAACATGCATAGACTTCTCCTTTCACAGTCCAATTCCTCTCTGGCATTATCACTACTCCTCCTCATTGGAATTCTTAAGAACAACGGATATGTAGTCACAGGATTGTGCAACAAAATACCAGTGAAGTTTGTCATGGCTTGTCTTCTCAGAGCTGCCAAGCCAAAAGAGCTGTCTTTTCCGGTTGATTTAAAATAAACAGAATGTAGACTGCACTATAACATGAAACAGTAGCAACAATGAACTTTAAACTTGAAGTTTTTTGCAACACCATTGAGGATCATGTTTGTAGAATTTTTACATGATAATAGCATCTTTGGAATTGTGCTTCTGTATTTGTGGGGTGGGGGGCTTGGGGTGGTGGCATGCATTGCTGCCTGTTACAGATACTACCAATGGTGCATGCCAAAGTCAGATATTTCCAAATGATACATAGTTACCATAATAACACATGTTGAATTAGTACTCTTGCTTATCTGTGTAGTATTTGTGGCTCCCCATTTATGGGAACAATGACCAGTATATATAACCAATGTTAATGGTGATGATGATAATTATTAGTGTTACTACTACTACTGCTAAACTTTCTCACCCGACTGCATTTCCCTTCAGCTCTATGGAGTTCTTACTGTCTTTTAGCTCTTTGGACTTCCAGCCCATAAACTGAAAGAAATACTTGGTTAAATTACCTATAAAATACAAGTTGGTTTATTCCATAAAGTGCAGGTGATGTGAGACATTTCCATTAGCGAAATTAAGCAACTGTTTGCTAACATGTTTACCTTAACAACTTTATAAGGTGATAATATGTCAATGTGTTTTCAGCTTGTTCAGCTGACCCCTGACGGGCAAAAATCAATAAATACATATGATGTATAATGTACTTTATTACCTCCACCAAGGAGGTTATTTTATCCCCCGTGTCTATTTCTTTGTTGGTTTGTTTGTTTGTCAGCAGACTTACACAAAAACTACGGAAGCAATTTGCACTGAACTTAGTGGAGGGACGGGGCATGGGCCAGGGAAAACCCATTAAAATTGGGGGCAGATCTGTATCATTTGCCATGAATTTGAATTTTGTCGTCTAAAGTCTGGTGTATGTTGCACATAAAAATAAATCCCTCCACTGTTGTTCTTCCTGAGGTCCCCCCTGCGCAAATCCAGGGTTTAAGGATAGAGGGGGCCATATGGTGTGACCTACAGATTGTAAATCCCTTTGACACAAATTTGTAATTTTGGTCTATGTAGGCTAAATGAACTTGGCTTAACTAATTATTTACCAGTTTTACAGGTAATTAAAATATTCATCATGAGTTCTTCTCATGTTGATCAGCTCTAAGTGTAAAACTGCCAAAACTTTTTTTTTTCTCCTGTGGTGACGAATGAACATTGCTTGCAGAAAAGCTAGCATTACATGTTTGTTGTTCTTGACTTACACGCTTGTGTACACAATATACAAGAGCTGGAATATATGAGCAGTACTAGTAGTACTACAAGTAGTACTATATCCATGTTTTTGTGGTTGTTGATGTTATTAACACACCCCTTTTTTTGTCTAACTTGATATGATTATATGAACCAACAGATTCACATACAGTAGGTGACAGATGTCTGCAGATAGATGGTCTGATAAATTCCATATATGAACTAAAGTAACTCATGAAAATCATTATGACTGTGACTCCTCCATGGTGCCCCTCTTATTTGCATTGAGGATCCAGAGTCAAACATTAACTTTGGGCTAAATCAAATATACAACCTACTTGCTCTAAAATTCCTCCAGTTCATGTCATGGTTTTGCATAACCACGTGTCACACTTGAAACACCAGTGGATTAAACTGCTTGTTTATGATGTAACTTTTTAAAGAGGAAGTTGCCGAAGGACGCCTTCAGCAGAACTGGGAACTATGCTTCAAGAATTATCATGAAGATGAATGGAAGAAGGAGGCAGGCTGAAAGACCACAGCTGGGGGACATCATGCACCCAGGAACGGGTTATGGCTTATAGCAGTAAGTTGGCTGTCAGAGCTAATGTCCTGTATTTCAACTCGCATTTACTTAGAGAGAAGTCTGGTGTCGCTGTAGTTTATACATACAGTGGTGTAAACATGACACTTTTATGTAGAATAGGATGTTGTGTATTGTATATGATGCTAATGTTACAACTACTGTTTTGATACTACTTAATAATACTACTGCCTCAGTCCATTAGCTGATTCCATACTCTTCATTAGGACTTGTGAGTTACACATCATACTACTCTGAAAAGGCTAACTGAAGGCATTTTCTTCTTTTCCCGAAGCACGTCAGTCATTTGCTTCGAACTTTCTATTGGGCATAGGATATAATCAATTCAGAAGTGGTTTAGAACTTGTCGGGGCAAAACTTGTGTGTGGGATTTTGAAAAGATCAGAAGGCAGCTAACAGATAAACTATGTTACATGTCATTAACTCCATTTAACAGCAGTTGGAGCCATGAAAATAAAAGGGGAGGGGGTTATAAAGATACAAATGCAGGGTGGTAAATTTCTGTCTGCCACTGCATCAAGGAGCTAGATGGCTGCTCATCAGTCATGTCCACTGTGTGCTCCTCTAGGACTCCTGGTGCTGCTGATAGGAGTGATTTCCTCCCATCTACCTGAAGTGCAGGGCAGACCCACTGACTTTTGGTGCAATGATCAAGCCAGGGAAAGTATGGAGAAAAGGATTGAGGGGGTCAAGAAAGACATGGTGAGGAAATGAGTTATGCAATAATATTGATTTAAAATTAAAAGCACACATTGTGGACAAATAGATGCATCAATATAAAAACAATCTAGCATCATATCACAAGAGCTTTCCTAATAAATGTTCACTGTTTTGAGAAACAAAGATATAAAAGGAATGTTGAATCTGTATTGATTGGGCTTGAATTGCTTTGTTGATTTTAAAATGAGTCATTTCTATGCCTGCATGTGTGTGACAAAACTATATTCATATGCTCAGGCTGGCTGCGTTGGTTCAGACGTGTTGCCGTCTCCTGTACAGTTACCATGTGTTTGGGTACACCTGGCGGAGTGGAAAAATAAAACTGTAAGTAGTACCTGACATCCACCAAAACACACACACACACACACATCTTCTGTTCACTCGGAAAGTTAGCAGGCAATTGCAAAAACTGACAGCATGTATCAAGGTTTTTTGCCTCTCCTCTTTTTTCATTGTCCACCACATATCAATGAATACAGAAAACTGTGAAATAAGAGGGTGTACTGGGTGATAATATACTACACTGGTTGGCAAAACATATCACCTGTCCTCTACTGTTAGAAAGCTACTATTCTGTACCAATCATCAGTCAGTGAATCAGTTAAGTGCTGAGGAACAAGCAAAAATCTATTTGCAACAGAAATACAACCCCACATGTACGAGACCAACATCTAAATTTAAAAATAATAAATATTTATTTCTAAATTTCTTAACGTGCAAAGATTCTGAATTTGTCAATGTTCAAACAATAACATAAGTTTACAGGTTTGAGGCAGTATATTGTACAAGATTCAAAGGCAACGTGACAAAACCTTGGCAAGAAAAGAGGGGGGGTATTGTTTAACTTCCAGGGAAGTTAAACAATACTGAGAGCATTCTTCACTTGCCAACTTAATGTGCCAAAATTTGCCGCTCTTCTTGTCTGACAGCTGTTTTATTGCAGTGCAGTGTTCCTGGACATTTGGCATGAAGTGTCTTGAGTAAAATTTCAGACGAAGTACAAACAAACAAAGAGTCCAAAGCCTTCCAGTGGTGTATCCATGATATTTTAGGTCCCTAAAATTGCCACAGATGTTTGCAGCTGTATATAAGTTTTACTTACACTGTGTCTATACTGAACGTGTAGGGTGAGCCACACATTAGCAGCTCCAGTGCTCAATGTGTGTCTACATAGGAAGTGTTCAGGCAATATGATGAGTTGTAGGTCACCTGCATTTTGGAACGGCTCAGAGCCAATTAAACAATCACTGTAGTCACAACCGTAAAATGCAGGAAAATAGACTTGGAGTGTGAAAACAGGCTTTGGGTCATGGTTATGGGGCGTATAGCTTAGTAAAAACATGAGCCGTTATGCAGCCTGTGTAGACAGCTGGATTGGTTAAAATGGGAGTATACCCATTGCGTCAGACACAGGTGAGATGGACGACTAAAAAATGCGGCTGAAATTATTACTATGGAGACACACTGTTAGGCATAGCAGCATTAGCTAAACGCTAAGGTCAGCATGCTAATACACTCACAATGACAATGCCAACGTGCTGATATTTAGCAGTTATGTTTGCCATATTCAGCATCTTAGCTCAGTTTTGTCATGCTAACATTTGCTAATTAGAACTGAACAGAAAGTGCAGCTGAGGTTGATGGGACTGTCATTAGTTTTGTGGGTACTTGGTCATGAGTATGAGTACATAGAGTATTGGACTAATTAACATTTAGACCCGATGATAGTGCTACATTACCAAAGTTATTCCAGTTTATCTCTAGGGGAACACGAATGTCTGTAGAAATGGTGGACTGCCTGATCAACCAACAAACATTGTACTTATCCACCGCTAACGTGGCTTAAAAGTTCAAACTAATGCGCTTTTTGAGAACTTCTTAAAAGTGTTCTGACAGGTAAGGTGCTGAAAACCAGCATCCTTGTGCCATCAGGTACATACCAAGGTTGCACATCAAGCTCTCTTGGTTATACTTCATGCCAGCTCCACATCAACAGTCATCCTGCACTTAACCATGAAGTCAAATCCTTTGTGCTTCAGACCTCTGCAGAAAATGATGCAAGTGGGAAAAAGCAAGATACATTTAAAGTATGATTTTGCTGTTGTTCTCTGTTGTTGTTATGTGGTTTATATAATATGGAGTGCATAAAGAATGACCTCTAACACCATTGTAAAAAGATATTCCTTCCATCCATCCAATCCGCGCCTATTGTGAGGAGGGTCATGGGGGAATGGAGCCTATCCTAGTTTGCGTTGATGGAAGCACATTAGTATTTCTGAATAGAATTCCGTAGAATGTAAGCCTATGCCAATTCACATCGGGAGACGCATAACAGTACTCACTGAACGAAATCCAGTATAGGTTCCCATTACTAGAGCAGAACTTAAACAGGCAGATGGTATGTGGCGGAAGCTGTGTCAGAATGTTCCTTAAATAGACTGTCAAATCAGTGCGTTGAAAATTGATGATGTTTGGTAAATTTAAATTAATAACCCCTGGCATTTTCACATAATTGAAGTCCTTATTCAAAGGATATTATCATTTCCTCTTCAGTTGATATTGCAACATCTTGACTCAATCTACAAACAATGCACTTTTTGATATATATGTACGTCAACATCTATTTGATAGTTTAGCACAAAATTTGGTACAGATATCTTTGGTGCCCAGACAGCGTATCATGCTGGAGACCTTGTTATCCTGGCTTATTCTCTAGCACCATCCATGAGCTTGACTTTTTAGCTCTCAACAATGATGTATTGCTGGGAAATTTGGTACACATATGGTCCCCAGAGGATGAACTGTAACAACTTTGATGCAAATGTTTGCATGTCAACACGCTAAACTAATACAGTGATTATAGCACCTGCTAAACATCAGTTTGTTAGCATTATCATTATGAGCATGTTAGCATGCTGATGTGAGCAGTTAACTCACATACAGCCTCACAGATTGCTGGCATGGGTGTAGGTTCTTAGTCTTGTTAATGGAATAACTGACCAAGACTTGAACTACCACATTAAATACTAATAATTTATATGCATAGTTAAATACTTTGATGTACCTATTAAACCAGTTAATATTAATTCATATCAGAGCAACATTGTGACAGTTTGTTTGTGTGTTCGGCCAGTTACAGCACAAGCTTGCAGAGGTGGTGGGGGCCCTCCGGGCTTTTCAAGACGAAGTGCAAGGGGCAATAAAGAACACCACATTGCAATGTCAAACCTCACTGTTGGACACAATGGCGCAACACATCAGAAATTATGTGGCTATTGTCAACACGCTTCAGATACAGGTGATACACATGCACATGAATACCTGGAAACACACATACACACACCTGGAAACACAAGTTCCAATATATTACAGTGTTGTAAACATATTATAGATAAACATACAAATAAGACATTCTGAAAAACACAAATTTGACCTACCACTATATTTATCAATATGATACAGAAATATAATAGAAAATTATTACAAAAAAAAACAAATCATGGAAAATCCATGTACAACTCTTACTGAAGGCTAGTTGGCATATTCATGTGAATACATTCAAAAATAAAAATCATCAAGAAAATGTTCAATTCATCATTTGTTTCACATAATTTCCCACAACTGTGCAAATTAGTCCCAATAAACTAATTAGAACCCCTTGAGTCTCCAACACAATTCATGCCCTATAATGGACACAAATATTACGAAGTAAGAAAGTAAGCTAACTTGCTATCAGTGGCCTTGATCCAAAAATGTCTGCATTTGTTCAGAGAAACACTACAGGTCTGTCAATCCCTGTTGTCTAGTGTATATTTAATTAATTCACTTTTTGACCCTTACAGAATGACACAGAGGAACCATCTCATTCTGTGGTACAGTACTGTTCCAGCCAAACCAGCCTTATGAAAGTGCTGGAACAGTACAGGAAGCTACTTAAGGGAAAACTGGGGGACCTTGCTACTGACCTCCATCGTAAAATCTGTAAAGAAGAACGCAGGACAGCCAATACTAAAGGACCCTGAGGTTAATCCAACAAATGGAAATGAGCATGTTTGCACTGTGGTGCTGTGTTGCCTTTCAACTGATTCAAGACACAACCAGAAATCAGGAGTGCAACAGCACAATCTGGACTGAGAGGGTCCGTTGTTTGGATGACGACTCAAAAAGAAAGGGCTGGGACTGGACTTGAATACACAATGTTATAATGGTGGATATTATTGGTGGTTTTGATATTCGCAAAGGACATGGGACACAAGGACGGATAACGGGATCAAGCAGTGAGTGGTTTTGAAGGCCAAATGAGGTAGCAATAGTTTTGAGTAAAATCTCATAAATACTGACAAAGTATGATGGTTTTTTGAAGAACTTTTCATCGTGGAAAAGTCTATCAAAGGACAATACGACCACTAGACACTAAAAGTGTGCACTGAAAGAAACGCTAAGAAATTTTTATCAGGAGTGTTAGTGGCTCCTTATTCAGTTTCTCCTACTTAAAAGTTTATATTTTCTTCTTCTCAAGCATAACTAATTTTTAGCCCAGAGCAATGGTAGCAGCTCTGTGAGGCTGTACTTACTCACAGCGGCATGCTCACTATGAAAATGATAACATGGTGATGTCTAGCAGATGTGATGTTTACTGTGCCAACATCTTTGTTTGGTGTGTATTCATGCTAACTAGCACTAAACACAAAGAACAATTTAGGCTGATGGGAACATCATTAGTTCTGCAGGCTCTTGGTCACAAACCAAAGTACTGGACAAACAAAACTTTTGACCTCATGATAGCAGCAGAGAAAAAGTAAAGGGATAACCACAGTCAATAGGATTGAGGACCATTATTGTCCGTGCAATGTGGACTACATTGGAGGACTGACCAACTGACAGAGTGAGAGACCTACATTGCCATTCCTAAAGCCATGCTGCTAGCATGGCTAAAACCAAGACACAACAGTTAAATGTCAAGTTAACTGAACCACTTCACTTGAAATTTTTGGAACTCACATGAAGGAGCTTGTATTGATACTAATGTGGGCATGTTTTACATTCAAAGGTGCATCATAACCACATGAAATAGGGTAAGTGAAATATTATGCTGTCAATTGTCAGTGCCAGGGGAATTTCCCTAATAGGCGTTCAGAATCTTTTGAGTGAAAGTAATGTGACTGGATTACTGTGATCTTATCCTGGTTTTACGTCAGACCCCACACATTTATTTCCATGTAAGTAAACCTAATTGTGCAATCCCCAGCTTTTTGTAACCCACAATGCCTTTACCAGTGTTTAAAAAAAAAGCATACTGTGGCAGTTAACGTTGCTGGTCATACTACTGCCTGCAATGTGTAATCAAAACTGTGACTGTAGCCCCCTCTTTGGGTGCTGGATGAGAGGTGCTCTATGTTGGATAATGGGCATCTCCTCTCTTCTTCTTCTGGGACTGCGGAAGGCTTGCAAATGTAACTCTGTACAATTTTAAGCCCTGGCCTGCAGAAAGATTATGATGACGATATTAAAAGCTCAGGAATCAAAATTTTTAGATGCAAAAAAGATCTTGAAAATATGAAAAAGACACAGTTGCAATGCACTGTGATTGTGTTAAAGCACTCTACAACGTTCCCAAATGCCAACATTCTCTCTCAGTTCTCTGTTGATTATGTGAAAGTCAAGTGTAAACCGTCGAGGAAACAAGGAAACTACAGTATTGTATGCTACAACTAAATCTAAAGTGAATGCATATTTGGATTTATCATGTTTTATTTGAGATAACTAGGAAATATCAGTGTTGAAAATCCAAAGATGTATGAATGCATGAATGTATGAACACAAAAAGAGTTTATTTGTCTGCATTACTTTTATATATTTTTTATGATTGCATTTCCTTTTTTTAGATATATGTATCCATATGTATATATAGCAAATATGTATTAATGTTGCAGTATTTTTTCAATAACGATAATAATATTATTTATTCACTTGGGAGGACTTTAGACTGTTTGGGAGAAAGGTGGGCCATTATACTGCTGCATTACTCTTTATTATTTGGATCACTTTTGTCTAAAGCGTTAAACCAGTCCCCACTGTCAAAATAAAAGCCTCAATGGTGAGCAGGTGTTGCGTAATATTTTGAGAACACAGAAGTGAAAGATGAGAAGTAACATGTTTGATTTGATCTGATAAATGTTTTTCCTAGCCCTTGTTGGTCCATACAGGAATGCACTGTTTCCAAAAAGAAATACTGACCACTGTTTGTAAATGTTCGTTTTTCTAGTTATTATGACAGACCAGCTATTCGGTTAGAATAAACTGGGAAACTCTGCCACAGGCAGATATTACACTTCATGCATATTACCCTGGAATTTACACTTTTACACTGGAAGTTCCACTCATCAAAAATTCAGGTATTGATAATAACTAGCCAACATTTAGTATTTAGTATGTTTTGTTATTTTTGTCAAAAATTTAAGTCAGAATCGTTCAAAAGGCAAAATATATAAGTTGCCCATTTGAAGTGATGAACCGTGTCTATCTTGATACAGTTCCTGCTAGCAGGTGGTCGGAAGAATGCGGTGCTCTGATTGGCCCAACCAACTTGATCATATGACCGCGAGCAACAGGCTGGACACATGGGGTACGAAAAGACACCAGGATATAGACTGATTTGTCAAGCTATACATAGTCAAACAGAACACAGCCGGAAATTGAACGATTTCTCTCCAAAACAAGAGTAGTACATGTATTTCCTATATGTACAGGTATGAATTGTTTCTCAAGCTCCGGCATTTCTGTTGGTGAATACTAATGACTGACTTGACAATGGCTATCAACACTTTCTGAGTAGTTTGGTAGATGTGTGTATGGTACCACTGATTTCTTTTGAGCCGAAAGTTATAAGCGGAAGCTCTACTTGTCATTGCGGCGACTAGCGTTCGTAAAATCACATGATATTCTATTGTATACCTCTACGAGGAAATTTTCCCGAGCAACAGTGGCTAGATATGGGCAGTTTGTGTGGACTTGTAACTGACATTTTAGTACCATGTATGGGGACTACTCATTTTAATATGTAAGTTTACCACGTTGCTTTTTAATTTGAGTTATGTTATTAATAACGACAGCACTTTCCTGCTTAGCTATGTAGCTAGGTAAGACTGATTTATACCAGTTGGCAGGCGCGGCACTGATAAACCTTAACCAGCATCCGAGAAAAAGCACAGGAGACATTTATTAACGTGTCGGAGATACCCGTCGAAACAGTCAGCCAGATTTCCAGAGCACAGCTGCGGTGACAGCTCGCAGTGAAATTACTTTTTTGAAGTTGTGAAGCTTGTCCAGAGGCAGGTTTCGCTATGACAGAGCGAACTCCGCTTCTCCACTACCGCCTCTCCGCCAGCGTCAATGAATCCCAGCAGCGGACACCTCCGGCCGGGCAGGCCCTGGAGCAGCACCCGGGCAGCCCCCCGCGGAGGTCTGCCCACCAGCGGCAACCAAAGAAACTCTCCACCTTCTTCGGTGTGGTGATCCCTACTTTGCTGTCAATGTTCAGCGTGGTAGTCTTTCTCAGAATAGGTGAGTACTGGCGATGTCCACGTCAATAAGTGCACACCGTTCTGTGATTGCTAAGCAACAGAGGTGCGCCAAACCCCATTCGAAATTCTAAGATTTTAACGTTTCCTTGCGTTTCAGTAAAGGTTCATAGCATAACTCAGAGCATTTAGGAGCCACTGGTGAACTATCAACAGCAGGGCCCTACTTCTGTTTTGGGTATCCGTCATGATACCTGTGGTACTAATGTGAGAACTAGGCTGGAAAAATGCATTGCTGGATTGCCCAGATTGGATCAGTTTAGATTAAATGCAGTTGAGTACATCAATCTGTACACCAATCACTAAATGAAGCAGTAAATTTAAACGAGTAAGAATATCACCACCAGAACACATTTCAACATCTCACACAGTTTTCCATGTAACCCGCAAAAGTGGATGGATTCTCCCAGTCAGTAGGACTTGCTTTCTCTTGCAAAACTGTTGTAATCTTTCCAGAAGTTTGATTACAGCAAAAAGGGTTGAGTTGAAGATGCCCCGGTCCTTAATATTTAAATTATGCACAATAGAGTAGATGTAACATTTTCCTCAGAGTGTTATTATACATAAGAAAGTGTAACGTACTGGTTTCCACTGGTCAAATCCTTGTTATTGTTGTCGGGGCACTAGACCTACTTCATTAAGAGGAAGGATTCTTGTTTTTGTCATTTTGAGTAATATTGTGTAAGTTTAAGGCCAAAATAGCTGAAATAAGTAATTTTGGTCCACATCAAGAGCGTAAAAGTTCAGTTTTCCTGTGGAAAATTCAAATTTGAAGCTTGTAATCATGTCATGGAATCGAAGGTTTTACATTTCCGCTATTTTCTCTCTTGTATTTTATTCCTTTTCCAGTTATATGTGTGTTGTGCACACAGTGTGTTTTTCCCCCTTTTGTATTCCCACGTTTTTTTCTAACTCTCTCTCATCTTGCCCCCCCCCCCCCCCCCGCCGCCGCCGCCGCCCCACAGTCTCGTGAGTTGTCAGCTGCTGTACAGTGGACACACATAGTGCACAGACAAACACACACACATATGCACAGACTCACATGGTCACATATAGTAGTGGTCTGTGTAGAACTTTAGACTACTATTCTCACTGTGCAACATGCAAGTCTACTCAGGAAATAACTGCTGTTATAATTGTGGATGTGAAACTACCGTACAAAAATAAAATGAAATATTTAGCATCTTAATATTTGCTTTAAATGACCATCAATGCTCAAACAAAGTAAAACCTTTTTTAAAACCTTTATACATTTATGAACTATGAACTCGCTGCCTTTTTCCTAACCCGGTATTTTTTTTCCATGAGATTTTTGGTCAAATGCTTTGTGATCATGTGACATCCAAAGCATTACTGTGGATAAAACCAGGTCATGAAAACATGCTGTTAGTCACAGTCATTGATTTCATATAAATATATACAGTCAAAGGTCACAGTAGTAGAAAGTAGAAAGTGGTCATGTTGAGGAAAATGTGTGTCTAACATGGATTTATAGTGGCACTGATATGGTCTGCTACACTTTGATTAGATGCACATGACTTTGCTGATGAAGATGTCAGATTTTAGTTATTTTAATCACACGTTGCTGGCATCTGAACTACTTTTGTTATGAAATGTGTGTTTGCACATATTCTGTTAGGAAAAAAGTATCGAGCCCAAGTTTTTTTGAGTACTGGCTGAATTGTGTCTGTAGCAATTAGAACTGAAAACTGTCAAATCCTGTCAAACGGGCTGGGAGGTCTTGATCTGTGTGTGTGTAAACAGGTGTGTATAAAACATCTAAGAAATGATCTTAAAGGACCAGTGTATAGGATTTAGGGGGATCTGTATGCAGAATAATATTCACAATTCTATTTTCATTAGTGTATAATCACCTAAAACTAAGAATTGTTGGGTTTATGCATACTGTGTGGTTTGAGTATTCTTTATTTTGTCACTTTCCTTGCTTGAGCACACTACATAGTAAAAGACTGAAGTATGGATGTGGGATTCGGTGATTGGCTGTGTTCAAAATCACTCCCTTTTTACTGTAAAGTCCAACATTTTATTTGCCCTATACAGTGCATAATTTTATGCACTGTATAAGGCTCTTACCAATTCCCGCAATGGAACAAAAAATGTAGTCGCAAAAGGACGATGATTCATAAGTATCTGAAGTCTTAATTTACTGCTCACTATAGAGTAAACTACTGTGTCTGTTTATACAGTAGGGAGTTTTAAATGAGTGAGTGATTTCAGACACAGCCATTGTCACAATTAAGCTTATACATTACTATTCATTGTATCGGCCATTCATAAAAGGAATGCTTATACAGTCCAGGTGGTAAGTATTTGGACATTTACACATTTTCTCTTCTTCAGGCTCTGAGCCTCAGCATATGGATGCTGCATTAAAGTGCCAAGTCTCAGCTTTAATTTGAGTAGGTTTACATCAATATAGAAAGAGCTGTGTAGGAGATATTGCACTTTAAACACATATTTCCCAAAGTTTAGGGGTTCAAAAGTAACTACATTCAGACAGATACACATGAAGCCAAACAAAATCATCTTTTTTAATACTTTGTTGAAAATCTTTTGCACTCAATGAATGCCTGAAGTCTTTGACCCACAGACATCAGCACACGCTTCGTATCTTCCCTGGTGACTCTTTCCCAGAGCTACACTGCAGCCTCCTTCAGCTCTTGTTTGTTGTGGGGTCTCTCAGCCTTTAGTCTGATCTTTACCAAGTGGACTGCTGCTCAGTCAGACTGAGATCAGGTGACTGACTCAGCCATTCGAGGATATTCCACCTCATCAACTTGAAAAGCTCTGTGGTTGCTTTGGCGTATTTTCAGGATCGTTTTCCTGCTGAATGAGGAAATATCGTCCAACGAGTTATGATGCATTTGACTGGATCTGGCCCTTTTATGTAGTATCCATTATCCTCTGAAGCACAGAGTCTGAAGAACAAAAAAAAATGTGTAACTCTCCAAATCAACCACACTGATGTTACTGTCAAGGCTAGAAGTCCTACTTTAAGTCAGCAGATCATCAGTGTTTTATGTGACTGTATTTGTGTTTTGTCTGACTAGGATTTGTGGTGGGCCAGTCTGGACTGTACCAAGCTATTGCCATGTTCCTGGTGGCCTACTTCATCATCTGTATGACTGTGTTGTCAGTCTGTGCTATCTCCACCAATGGAGCCCTGGATGCAGGGGGAGCCTATTGTATCCTCTTTCACATGACTGCTACACGTGACAGTCAGCACAGTATCAGCAACATCATCAATGGTCAAGATGTCAACGGAGAGCATACACTCCTTGCTGCACTAAACAAAGACAAACAGTGTCTTTGTATCACTCAAGCATTGTCTGTGACATTGAATAGAGCTTAATTTTTTAAAAATTTGATGCACTATAAAACACTGTTAAGTACTTGGGATTGGGATTGATGCCAGTATGTTCCCCTGCCAGGACCTTGGTAAATGACCCCAAATCAGTGCGGTTATATGTTGTTAGATGATATATATCATCATATATCTCATGTATATCAGACGATTTTTTTTAAGTTGAAACACAGGCACTGACACGTACAGTACATTTAGACGCATACATGAAAAAGCTTAGCATTTGGTTGTTTGCTGTTGCCACCTTCTGTAGATAATTATATAAAAGTAATACATTAACCATGGGTTATCTGCAATAATTTGCCAAAATCCAGTCAGTTTTCATTTGCCCATATATCATAATATTTGAGTATTGTATGGGCGCAGAAATTAAGTTGAGTGAAAGTTATATCTATACACACTGTTGTCATGCTTGGGAGCACTTTGTTTTGACTGTGTTCAAACCTTCCAACCATGACTGTATCCTTTACCCTATTCTGTTCGTAATCCCTAACCTAAACCTATGTCTAATTAATCAGAAACTTGCCCTTTGTAAAAGAGACATCCATTGAAAATGCCCTTATGTCACTGATGTCAAGGTCTGAAAAACGAATTGTTTTCTGTTACAATAGAAATGCAAAACACACACCTGCTTTCACAGTGTATCCAACAAAACAAGTGTACTCTGACTTAACTTTACTCAGACATGATCAGCCGAGCGCTGGGTCCAGAGTTTGGTGGCAGCATTGGCATCATGTTCTTCCTGGCTAATGTGTGTGGCAGTGCTCTGTATGTGCTGGGTCTGGTTGAGGCCATTGTGGGCACCTTCGGAGTGCCAGAAGGTAAGTGTGAGTTTAACAGCTTGTAAGATGCTGCCAGGTCAGAATGCTTTTGCATTTTGGCTGGAAAAGTGTCAGCATTCCTTGTTGTCGTAGCCATTCCCGGAATATCTTGAGATTTGGAGATGGGTTTTTCAGAGGAATTCAAGTAATATTAGGTTAGCTTATGTAGCTTTGAATTTTCAGGGGTGATTGCAGGAAGCAGGAAGTGTAAAGCTCAGGCAATGTTCCCTATTTATATGAAGCATAAAAGTTCCTGTTGTGAGACAGTTAGACTGGGAGACAGTCGCATCTATTCATATTCTATGTTTATACTCTTGAACATATTGTGTCAATCATTTATAAGCATTAACAAATCCTTTTCTTCCTCTTTTCCCTCATGAACTCCCACTGGATGCCTCACACACCTCGTCCTCTCCTAGACGGGACTCTGGCCACTTCTTCCTACCAGGTCCTCCCGGTAGGCTACTGGTGGTCTCTGCTGTATGCCACAGCCGTCGCCCTGCTTTGCCTGCTGGTGTGCCTGGTGGGAGCCCACATCTACGCGAAGGCAACCTTCATCATCTTCCTGGTGGTCATGTTTGTCCTGGCCACCATCTTCATCAGCTTCTTTGCCGTATGGCCTCGCACCATTGTCTTGCCCAGCTCTGCAACTTCCAACCCGACAGCGAACGGAACAGGCCCCGTGTTTCCCGCCACAGCCAACTTTACTGGCTTCAAGTTGGACACGCTGCTCGGGAACTTGTGGGGTAAGGTGCAGGAGGCTGGTCCAAAAATAGGACTAAAGTCACAAATAAATTCTCTCAGGGTATGCTCGTACCAAGCATGTTTGTAGCATCTTATATGATCACTGGTGCGTTTGCTTCCTTTGTTCATTTTGCTGTGTGACAACGATCCAAATCAAACTTGTATTTGAAATAGAGATTCTGATAAATAATAGGTAACCACCGTTAAGAATTTGATAGATTAAAACTATATTAATCAACAACGTAGGAGATAATTAGAGAGTTTTGAGGTCAGAAAATATATTGTGGTTTGGTTGCCATACAGAGTTGCATCAGTTGTTGAGCATAATTTGCTTTTTTTAATATTTTGAATTTGTATGGCCATTCATTGAATAGCAACAAAAAGCAGGTGGACTGTTGCTATTTTAATTGTCAGTGCAATTTTGTTATCATAATGTAATGCATTGCTCAAATACCTAATTTGCTGGTCATTTATTGTGGCCAATTGTGGCCATTATGGGTCATGACTTTTGTTTTTGTTTTTTTTCTTCCCTGTCCCAAAATCTATTTTGTTGCACTTTACATGTTAATCTTACTCATTTAACTTTAATTTCACTCCAGTTGATTGAAAGAACATAATTTTCGACAAACTTGATTAAATTAGTTTAAAAATGATGTCATTACGGATAAATAACTGCACTTTATGTTGCATAATTTTTTAACAACTAACCAGCTACTGATTGTTAACACTACCAATAACGGATTTAGGAAAATGTTAAAAATTAGTGTCCCTAATTATTCAAGCCTCCCCCTTTTGCTGCTGTACTACAGCCCTTCTCACTGCTAACTCAGCTGTTGTCCTTGGATGAATGCAGAGAGCTATATGTCTCTTGTGGGCGCAGTCAGTTCCTGGGGTCTCCACTAGTTGCCACACTGTGTCGTGTTTTACGCTTCAGCTCTTGTTCAGACTAAGGAAATAAGATATAATGTGTTAATTAGCGAGCTTTGAAGGTTCTGGTAGGCAGATGTGATTACCTTTGGACAGAGCTAGGCTAGCGGTTTCCCAATGTTTCCTGTCTTTGTGCCAAGTTAAGATAACTGGTGATAGCGTCATACTTACCATACAACCATGAAAGTGGTTGTATGGTAACTTTTGGCTAGAAAGCAAACCAGTGTATTTACCAAAATTTCAAACTATTCCTTTAAATGGATCTGCGTGTATCGCGTTCCACACCATGCTAACTTGATTTCGACCCACCTTAAGCAAATGCCTACTCCAACCAGTAGGAGTCGCTTGTGCAGTGACAAGTAACAAGGACATGATCCCACCACTGCTGGGAATGGAACCAGTGGCTCTCTGGTGGCAGTGAGTGCTTTCGCCTGTAACCATCCGTGTGCGCCTGCTTTTTTTTTTTCTGAAAGTACATAATCTTTTCCTGCACTGTTGGCAGGGGACAGACGTTCTGACTGATCTGTAATTAGGTGTTGTACATGTTCTCCAGTTCTTAATGTCCATGGAAAAAAACAGCCGCACACTCCACTCTCTTTGCAGGCATTTATATCCAAACACATGATTACTGAGCTAATTGCCGGAACTGGGCATGCACCGAGGCACATGTGAGAACTATTACACAAAAAAAACTTTGGATTAGCCCAAGATATAACTAAATAAAATGCAAACACACACACAGAGACATATAAAATTACAATTACCTCTGCCAAGGAGGTTATGTGATCACCCGTGTCTGTTTATTTGTTGGTTTGTTGTTTATGTGTCAGCAGGATTAGCCAAGAGTCTAGAGAGTGGAGTGGCACTTTCCTCTGGTTACTTTTGCATGTTTGTTTCATTCCGTCAAATTGTTGTATTGATTGTTTTACAACTGTAACTGTAATATTAGCTGTTATGGTTATGGTCTCTGTTTACCTTCATACCTTAATCAATAAAGCACAGAATTTTTTATGAGTTTTGTTGTTGTTGGATTTCCCCCAGGTAAAATGCTGCTAGATTTTTGATAAAAAATAGAGTAGAAAATGCTGATTGAGGATTTTGTTGGAATGTTTGTTCAAATGAAAGCGTTAGTTATTATTCATCCAAGTTCAAATGCTATAAAACATAATGAAATTGGGTGGCGAGCAGGTAACTTGCTGTTACAAGACTGAAGATGTTGATACATGCACAGCTACAGTGACTTGCTGTATCTGTTGTTTTCTCTTTCCACAGCTGACTACACTATTGATTACACAACTGGAACTACGATGACCTTTGCCACCGTTTTCGCTGTGATGTTTAATGGTTGCACCGGTATCATGGCGGGTTCTAACATGTCCGGTAGGTGAGGCAGATTGTGTGTGCATGTGTGCATGTCTGACCTGATTATCTGTCTATGCACATAGAGTAAGCCTGTCTGTCCTCCAGGTGACCTGAAAAATCCCAGCTATTCCATCCCCCGCGGCACTATCACAGCCGTCATCTTCACCTTCATCATCTACAACTTGCTCAGTGTGCTGGTGGCATGCTCCTGTGACCGGTCAGTAATACACACACTCTGTCACACATGCACATACGCACTTACATCTACAAACAAACATTAAACACTGACATGGCCCATAATTGCATATAAATTCACCCAGATCAAAACAAGTCAATTAAACCTTGGAGTTGATAAGAGTACAAGTGCAATGCTGCAGAAATAGATGTTAGCATGTTTTGTTTTCAGCAGATGAAATCCAGTAGTTAGTGGCTATCAGATATTGTAAACAGGGTTCATTTTCTGCTTCACCAAACGGAATTGGAGCATCAGCGGCGCCTGATTTCAAAACCATTTATTCCCCGTGAATGTAATCCAACACCAGGCGTCAGTTAATCAATCAGAAAAACTGCAGAAATGCAAGTAGGCAAAATAAAGAAAACACACTACTATGTGCAAGAACGGCCAGTGGGTCTCTCTCCCAGCCCATTTTTAACACTCAGTCATTGACAGCATTTGGGGTCTTTTATTCATTATTCTTTATATTTGCACTTGTCAGTTTTATTGCTGTATAATGCAGCTCCATTACCCATCCAACAAAAGGGGTAGCAGTAACAACTCTCCCAGGAGGCTCAAAAAGAAGGTATAGTATAACTTCTCTGTTTTAAAAGGTGCAATGAGACTTATAGGGGTGTCAGACATATGTCAACCAAGAACAGTCTGTACATTTACAGCAAACTAAACCTTTACCATACAGTGTGTTCAGTGATTGTAGACAGCTAGCTGTACCAAAAGTAAAGGGACAGACCAAATATTGAATAGCCAGTTGGGTCTTTTTAAACTGTACTACTCATTCACGTGTTTATTATTAGCTGGCCGCAGTCTCCTCACATTTACTTTCAGCGATATTTAATATGATACTTTGTTTATTTTACCATCATTTGTCACATTTGGTTCTATTAACATATCAGCATAATGTTAGTATTTAGCCATTTAGATTGAAAACTACTTTTTCAGTTTTTTTTTCCGTCTCATTTCCAGATTTTGAGTTGTTGCTAGTGGTATGTGCAACATTGTGTACTGTTAAAGGAATACTTCACTGAAAAAATCAGGAACCTGGAAGCTTGAAAGTTTCCAGTTGATCGTTGGTGGAGGAGTCCAGCTATAGTTAACTTGTAGTTATAGTGATATTTAACTTCATTGTCGACCTAGAGTCATGGCAAAAAAAGAAAAAAAAGTGTAAAACATCACTCGTCCGTTGACTGACAGTGACACATGGATAACTTTGGTGTCTGTGTCCTCACTTCACTCTTAAGGTTAGAGCTGTAAAGCATTTGATTCCTTGATGTTGCAGTTGGTATTTACTTCTTTGTATTTATTTGTCCTCCCTCTCCCTCTATCTGTATTTCTCTTTCTATCTGTCTTTTGCTGAGTGCCAGAGTTTGGTATTGATGTAGCTCTAAAGTAAGTGTTGCCGAGGTGCTAAACTGACATGACAGGGCCAAAAAAGAGCATTGGAGATCAATATTGCCATTATTTACCCTGCCACACCGTCCGCCCTTCGTCCGCCTACCCCACACACTCTCACTGATAAGAGACATAGTATTTCAACACACTTTCTTTACCTCTGCAATGCTCTATCTATCTTCCCCCTAGAATCATGTATATTACATAGGTATATTTTACTTAGGTTTTTGTATATATACAAAGTAGGTCAGCTAGAAAAAAATGACCTTTATGTTGGGGATGCACTTACAGGGTCATGAACGAAGTGTCATTGGGCAGTGTCAGTGTTGTGAAGTGGGACCAAGTTAACACTGAGCCCCCGCTCACCTGACCCAACAAAGAGGCCACAAGGCGTCCCTCACATGACCTGCGTGTGAATGTATGGGGCCTTGTTCACACTTGGCTTTAAAGTGTCTCTTAGGTAATCACAAATCCACCACATGAAAGACATTTGTGGACAAAGTGGGATCTGGTCACCCAAACCACATCAGGGACACGTGGATACATGCAATAGTGATTCCAAATCGGGTACTTGTACCCCAGGGAGTACTTCTCCAGTTGGCAGGGGGTATGTGGAAAGACTGCAGAGTAGCTCAGCTAATTTGAAAAAATATACATTTGATTTTGATGAGAAAAAAATTCCCACACTACAACACACCACACATTGCAATTGACAATGCAGGAAAACTAGTTAGCAGGTGAGCAGAGATGTCGATGGTTAGTTAAAAGTTATGGATAAATAGATAACCAAATGTAACAGAATAATGTTTGAAATAGTTATTTAAAAATAACAGATATAGTTAAAATTGTTTGCTAAATGTAACGGATTAATGGTTGAAATAGTTAGCTAAAAGTATTACACAATTGAAATAGTTCAAAAGATTGATAGCTGAAAGTAATGAATAAATGGTTTTAAAGAGTAGCTTCTGCCAGCCAAGTAGTAGTAATACAAATGCAAACTTGACCAAACCAACCTAAATCCTGACATTTTAATTGTATGAGAATATCATTGTTTTATACAATCACTACTCTTAAGTAACCTCCAGTTTAAAAATCACTTCAAACGAGCACATATCGAGCATACCGGGCAGTGTCGATGAAGGGGTGGTGTACAGTTCATCTGACAGGGCTGTGGGGGTAACTGACACAGAAAAAGAATGGGAACCACTGACATGCAGTATGTAGTGAAGTGTAAATGCAAATGTATCCCCACAATAGAATCGGTCCTGTCAAACAATACAGAACTGGTTTTATAGTCCATTGGGGTGAGGTACTAAATAGCTACTGTAGTCCCCATAGCTGTGTGCCAGAATGTGTGAGTGTGTGTGTGTGTGTGTGTGTGTGTGTGTGTGTGTGTGTGTGTGTGTGTGTCTGTGTGTGTGTGTGTGGTTTATGTTTGGGAGTGGTCACAGACTTCCTACGGATAAAATCCAATACAAGCAGGGAAGTGGAGTCCAATCTCAAGTCACTTGAGACACATTTGATATACATTCTGATGCCAGGTGTGAACTGCAGCTGGATCTAGACATTATCTGGACATGTGACACACTGGGTCTATGTATGTGTGTGTGAACTGCATGACTATACCCTTGCTGCTGCAAGTAGATGAAGAAGCAGGATGGCGAAAGGAAGGGTGAGGTAGAAAGTGAAACATCAAGTTCCCCAGAGCTGGGCAGTTTGTTTACGAAATACAGTAGACATAGGCACATATGGGCTGTAAAATCCAGTTTCATTGGTTTCATGGCTGGGACTCCAGTCCTTGTCTTATCTTCAGGAAGCACGGGGTTGTTTGGTTTATTGAGGCTGACCAGAATTGAACTGATATGAGTGTTATCTTTCCAGACAAAAAGTAATGTAATACAATCATTTCTCAGAAGCACTAGGAAAATTGTCACCAAGAGGGTATTTCCTTACTGTCCACTTGTTTCTGTTCATCCTCATAAAGTATAGGCCAGATGCCTGACATGTGATTTTTGGCTTTTATAATTTTTAATGCTGGTCAATGTGAGAAAACAGAAGTTTTTCATTTTAAACTTAGACCAGTTATTTGAATTGAATAGTTTGCTGCTTATTTCTCTGAATGTGTTTCTCATCTTGCTTTCACAAGTTTATGCAGAATTTCCTGTCTTTAGTAACTGAATTTCACAATGTGATAATTCCTCCTATGCTTTGTAATGACTGGAATTTTCTACTTTCACTTCCCTAGATCAACATAATGGTCTGATTGTGCACTGCTGAAAAAAGTCACCAGAGAGTATTTGACACCTAACTTACAAGAATGCACCCATTGAGAAGTGAGAAGTGGGCCGATAGCGACAGGCCCCACTGGTGAAAAATCTATTATAATATCCAACTTTCCTTTTCTAAAGGAGGAAATGGGAGCTTCTCTCCATTACCTGTTGGAAAGCAGTGTGCTGCAATGTATTTCATCTTCTGCTTGCATATAAACATTTACATTTCCTGCTGTTTCTGCTACATTAGGTAGGCTCCCTCCTCGAAAAAATATAATCAACAATACCTAAAGTGCTTCATAAAACTTTATTGATTACTTGTAAACATGTATCATGGCAGAGGAAGTCAAGTAACATCTATTTTCCAAGTGAAAATAGGTTTAGAAATGAGGACAGAATGGGTCACCCATTGTGAATGTAAGATCACATACCATTCAGAGTAAGCATTTTGTGAAAATTACTCTGAAATAGCTTTATATAAAAAGAATCATTATGTGTTGATTTTTTTTTATAAAAACATGGCTGATAAGTATAAAGAGAAACCAACACACTGTGGCGAAAAATCATCTCGCATTACATTTATCTCACCCAACCAGTTGTTCGTGCCTAATAACACGCACGCATGCGTCTGGCAGGCAGGCAAGTTAACCAAATTATCATGGATTAAAATATGACTGCTTCTATTAAAGTCATCTTTCACGTTATGGCGCCACCATACAACGTCAGGGAAACCCTCACGTCTGAGACGAGACTCCAGGGTAACTGCAGCTATGGTAGTCCCTGCACATGGGTCTACTGGCCAGCCATTTTCAGTTTAATATCACATACCTCATAGTAAGCATTTTGTGAAAATTTCTCTGAAATATCTTTGTGTAATCACTTAAAGAAATGTCCTTATATGGACTTAAACTACATGTTATTAAACATTTGTTAATTGTTTGTATACTGCCTGTAGCTGCTACATGGAGGGGTTCAAATCAAACGTTGGTGGAAGATGGTGTAGTTAAAGCTTGCAGATTGAGTTCAGCATGGTAATAGTGTTGTCAGCGTTACATTTGATTCCAACTGGATTTTTCTATGCTGAAAATATTTACATTATAAACAAAATTTCCAGTGATAGTTTATTTATAAAAGCAAAAGGAAAATTCAGTTGTAGTTGCCCAAGCTGTCCAAAGGGTGGCAGTCCTGTTCTCTTACCAACTAGCTCCCTTTAAAAGGAAGATTTAGAGTGACAAAGCAACCTTTACATAGCGCATTTCTAAATTGCTACCTTTGGCAAATTGTAGTCCTGCATCATAATTTTAAAAGGCAAAGCAGTTAAGATTGTATTTAAAAGTGAATGTCAGGGAGGTGGGATCGGCCATTGAAAATGATTATCCTGCACCTCTTTACATGTGCCTACCTGTGTCAGTGTGTGTGCTGATCTCACAGCACCGTGCTCAGGTGTGAGCTGGGGAGATGGGGATTGTCAGTTTGTGCTCATTATAACAGGGTATAAGGTAATTTAACCAAGAGCTGATAGCGTCAGCCAATTCAGATTGGGTTTTAACACGAACTACCGCTTGACGTACCACAACAGCAAGTACTCTTTTATTATACCCTGCATGCGGAGTTCTCAGTCGTCATGAAAGTCCTGGAAAACCATAGAATTTTGGTTAGTGAGCTCCTGGAAGTGAAAGTTAGGGGATTTGGGAAATGAGGAAACATGGAAGAATAAAAGTAATTTAACTTTTATCAAGTATTTAATATAGTATTAAGTATTTTTTCTGAAGCATTCCAGCTAAGTAATGCAATTTAGCTATGGAATGTTGTGGAATTTTTACACCCGCTCCACAAGAATCCTGTTTTTCCTTTTCACAGCCGTATGAGCACATTTTCTGCTTCACAGCTATTAACACTGCAAAGAAAATGAAGCTCATTTGGATGTAAAAGCCATACAACTGGTTTCCAGGTCACTGTTAATAGAGCAGCGCGATGTTTTGTCTGTTTTGAGATTATCGCTGATGATATGCCAGTATGGTAACAGGGCCAGTGATGATGGCGATGAGGGCTGAGGGGTTGGGAGATAGAGGGGAATCTATTAACCTCATGTGACCAGCTAGCCAGCCATGACAGATTGCCCTGTCGCTACTTTATCAAGCTCTTTTGGTTGTGTGTGTGTGTGTGTGTGTGTGTGTGTGTGTGTGTGGATGGATTAGGAATTTAAATCCACACTTAAAGATACAGAGTGAGCATGACAGGTCACTGCTGCTAACCAATTTTTTTTTTATGATTTTAGAACTGGTTTCATACTGGAACATTAACTATCTGGTTTAGTGTGTGTGTGGATGTCTAACTGTGGGGGTTTCTGTCTTTGCTTGATGGACTTTTTTTGTGTGTGTATATGATTCCACACGTTATGCACACGTGTTTTTCCTCCTTCTCCACAGTACTGTGCGTCAGTGACCTGTTGGCTAATCCAGCCCACACTATAGAAGCTTCTGTATTAATAACTGACTCGATAATTATATTAATTTGAATCTGCTGGGCCTTCTTTTGTTATGCTATCTCTGACATGCAGCCGTGTGAATGTGTGTGCAATCCGTACACCCCCCGAAGTGCCTGTCTCTCATCTCTCCTCTGCCACCCCCCCCTCCACATACAACACACTGCACATAATTCCTCTTACGTTTTTGGAAAAGTCACATCTTTCGTCACATTGCTTTGCACTTATTCTTTTTTTCTATTCATTCTCCAAAAAATGTGCTGTATATCTGCTGTGTCTCTTCCCCCAGACATTGTCTATTTCCATCCCTTTTTTGTTATTCTGTATTTTTTCCTTTTTTTTCCCCTCACTGGATCTTTCAGTCACATACTTTTGTTCAATACTTTACTCATTCTGTATCTTTTCTCCTGTTTTAAGCCCTTTTTGTCTAAAGGAGCTTCTCCCAGAACTTCATCTTATCATGCACCTTCACCTCCTTTACCACCCAGGAGTCCTTGTTCCAATTGTATTTTTTTGCCTTAGTTCCTATCCCTCTTAAAAATCCCCGTGACCCCAGATAGTATTTCACAATGTGCGACTACTGAGGTCCCTAAATGGTGAATTTCACAGCTACCACTTCTCATACTTGAAACCAACTGATTAAAAAACATACCAGCAGCAAGAAGAAGCAAAGGTAAAACAAAGTAAAATACAAGTACAAAAAACCAGCTAAGTTATAGGGCAACTGATGGGCAATAACATGCAAGTGCTGCATTATTTTCTTCCTGTAGTGCACATGCAGTTTCAAATTTGAACTTAAAGTCACAGTGCCCCACAATGAAGGTATCATACAAGACCAGTTACCAGTTTTATGTTGTGGCCAATCGATGTAGGTTTTAGATTTTAAAAAGGTGCATTTTTATGCCCCCTCAAAACAGACAAAGGAAGTTGGTATAAACTTAATTTAAACTATAAGGTTTACATTACAAAATTAACAAAATATGTGTGCTACATATAGAAAACAATTTGTATCAAAAATGCTCATTAACTTAAAATGCACAGTAAAACTGCCTTGGCTGTTTTAATTATTGTATTCATGGTAACTAACTAAACATAACGCTAAATTAATCCTAAATGAGAAAAAAGGGTCAAATGAAAGTGAAGATGTAAGGGTGAGTGGACATGCCATTACCAAGTTTGGTCTGCTAGTGTGACCGTCGGTGTGGCCAACACAAGGACACTGCACTAATAGAATTAAATAGAATGCCTACTGTGCCTAGAATCTATTAAAACATTTCCACAGTACTTTAGTAATGCTAACCACACAGAGTGAAAGCAGTGTTTATTCGGTGTGGACAGTGTGCGATACTTGGAGCAAACGTCCTGCTACTCTAGCCATAGTTTGAGACTTTAGACACTGCAAGAGCAAAAGTACAGTTGGAAGCAAGGCCGGATTATCAACTACGCAAAGTGGGCAACTGCTGGGCTCCAAAAGCCCCAGGTTCCCTTTATGTCAGTGGTTTTTGGTAAATTTTTAGTGAATTTGGACTGCTTAAGAACAATATCAACCAAAGCACATTGTGCATCAATAGCTACATTTTTGCCTGTTGTACAGGGATCATGTGGGGGGGTCAGCTGGGGCCACAGAGAAAATCTGCAGCCTGAAGCCCCTTTAACTTGTTAAAAGGAATAAAGGAATAATTCAACATTTTTTTTTTTTTTTTTTTTAGAAATATACTTACTTCTTGTTAAGAGTTAGTTGAGAAGATTGATAGCCCTCTGTATGAAAGCATAAAGCTATAGCTAGCTTATCTTAGCATAAAGTACCCTTTTAATTAGTGAGTTTCAGCGGTGCTGGTAAGTGGACTTTTCAACCTTTGAAATCTGCTTCTAGTCTTTATGCTAATGTAATTGCCTAATGGTCATAGGTTTATTTTTAGCATGCAGACATGAGAGAGGTATCAATCTTCTCATCTAATTTTCAGCAAGGAAGCATATGTAAGTAAAAGAAAGTAAGGGCCATGTACAGGGGGAAACTGAAAATAAAAATTTAATTTGTTTTTGTTGTCCATTAAATTTTTAGCTCTTCTGGTTCTTGTTTTTGTTTGTCAGAAAAGATTCCTTGTGTTATGGCACACGCTGTCAATTCTCTCTTTCCTTCTTTCTCCTCATTCGTAGGCTGTCTCTTCTTGTCCAGACTCTAGCCATTGTAAGGCAACAAGTCCAGCATCCCTTCCCCCCTTGTCCTCACTCCTCCCTTTTCTTTCTCCCCTCTTGCCTTAACCCATCCCTTTTTCAT
Source organism: Xiphias gladius (assembly GCF_016859285.1). Taxonomy (NCBI): domain Eukaryota; kingdom Metazoa; phylum Chordata; class Actinopteri; order Istiophoriformes; family Xiphiidae; genus Xiphias; species Xiphias gladius. Next base: position 4,627,915 of record NC_053406.1, on the reverse strand, counting down.
GGCGCTATCACCCAACAGCAGCATTCTTGGCTTCCCTCTCTCCTTTCTCCCTCCTCTCCCTGTCTATCATTCATCCATCCATTCACACAGCTGTGCTCCCTCCTTTTGTTATTCACCCCCTATCTCTCCACTGCAGATATTCCAGTCACTTTCGTCCCCTATGTTGTTCCATTTTTAAAAATTTTTATTTTTATTTTTTTTAAATTTAAGGGAGGGCAGTGTAGGCCAAATCTTCAACAACATGTCCTATCTGAATAAAAAGTTGCAGGGACTGAAAGAAGAGACACAAGATGAAGAGCAACAGAGAGAGAAAAGAAAGAAAAGACAGGGAGGATTTGGGCATTTTATTTAATGAGGCACTTTTCCATGATAACTATTTATTATAATTGATGAATACCTCACCTATTGTCAATGGGAGGTACTGAACTTGAATTGTAATTTAACTTTTTTTTCAAATTCCCTGATGTCTCTTCGGGACTAGCCACTGTCTTCTGTAACTCAGTGCCATCTCATTGGGAGTTTCTTTCATCAGTCTTTGTGGAGAAGGGAAATGCCTTTCTGGAGTTTACTATTCATATTTGTAATTGAACTAAAAATTTAAATGATGATTAATTTAAGGTTCAAAGTGAATTTTTGGCGTCGGAAAGTAGGGCTGGATAAAAAGAAAAGACTTTCTGATTAATCAGGATTTTTATTTAAATCATCCAACATCGATTCTTAAAATCCCAAGATCAGTCTTCGCTTTTGCGTCTTTTCTCAATAAACATGTACTTGTACACTAAATGTCACTTACATATAGTGGTTACTTGTCGTAAGTGGTTCATTTAGGGCTACATGATATGCAAAATGTCTGCGGTGGAAATTGAGTTATTATAATGTGAACAAGGGTTTTTTTAAGCTAAAAAGTAACATAAAAGATAGCTGGCTATATGAGCAGCTTTAGGTCACGTCAGCCCGGTAAACTATTACATAAATAGTTACAGTCTATGCGGACCTGCTGCAGTTTACGGGACTGTCGTGCTTCCAAATGGTTAGCTGACCCTGGCTATCTCATAGCAAATATAGAGAATAAATATACAAGAGGGACAGACTGAAATAAGACCCTGCACACTGATCAGAGCTCTGTTGGTGTTTGAGAAAAGATATTGTCTCTGATTACGAGATGTGAGGCCGTGGAAGTCTAGTGAACAGTATGTGGATTCTACTTTCCTTAGTCTATCTCTGCTGGGTAGCTAGCTAGTCATCTGTCTGAAGAGGCTGAGGTCTTGTCAACACAAACAGTGCAGATGAATTAGCGGGCAGACTTTCACTTTCTCCCCTTTTTGTCGCTCGAAGTGATCAGTAAAGTGAACGTTTGTAAACTTAGTCCTATCGAATCAAATCAAATTGAAATTCATTGATCCTGGACTTTGTGAATAAAAACTGAATCGAATTGGGAGATCGGTGTCAATATCTCACCACAGGGTGATCTTCATGATAATCTTCAGCAGATGGAGTAGCCTTCTTGTCTTGAAAATGAAAGAGACTTCTCTTACATGTTCACTTAAAAGCTGAGGTTAAAATCTACATCTACAATTCAGTGACAACTGGGCAAACTTCATCTGTTGATTAAGATCATGTGATGTAATTGAAACCTCAAGAAAAGCTCCTCAGCTACAGCTCCCATGAAACTCTCCCACCATGGCAGTGCGTGTATTATACATCATCAGTGCAACACTCATCTGCTGCCTTGGGGAGCATCCCATCATTTGGTACTCATCAGATGCATCATGCAGACAGAAGAAGAATTTAAGGTGCGGTAGCTAGGATGTGCTGATTTGGAGTAGCTAGGTACCAGATCTCTGAATTGCTGCCCACATCTCTGATTTGCTCAGCAGTTTAAATAGGTCTTGTGTTGTGCCTCACAGACAGCTGTTTGCTACAAGTAAGAGAGGCAAATTAGATCTTAGAAGGTGGGATTAAGAATGGAGCTATCGTCTTCCTACATACCTATTTAACTACTTAGACACATTTATGAAAAACAACAGGGAAACAGAAAACAGAAATGACACAAAAATGGCGACTATCTTGGATAAGATTGACACAGCTGTGCAAGCTATTGTAAGTCAACTTATTAAATGGAAAATCTTTTAGATTGACAGTTTGTTTGGTCAGTGTTAAAAATGTCAAATTAACTACTGCTAGCAACCACTACCACAGCTCCCGTGTCGACCGAAAATTACATCGGCTGGACAGGTACGTTACTTGCTACAGAATGGCTAGGGTAAAAAAAAAATAACCCTCACTCCCAAACAGAAAGCAACTAACAATGTCAGGCTGAATCAATAAAGTGGAATGAAATGATAAGTCTAATTATCGGGCTAGAATTGGGGAGCAAATGTAATTTAAAAAAGTGCTGCTGGAGAGTTTATGTGCTGGGAAAAAGGACAGTGGACAGTGACAGTAGGAATCCTGATGAGTGGATGCGTGCCTAGATGGCTCTGGTGTGTGTGCCCTTAACTGTTTCTCTATTATTCGTGATATCAACCCACACTCTCTTCCAATGTCATCTTTCCAACTTTTTAGCTGTAATCTGCTTTCTAGAAACATTCATCATTTGTCCTCCCTCTCCCATGGTCGGTTTCAGACTTGTCAAGCTAGTGACATTAAACCTGCAATTGTGTCTGGCTTGTAAAATATCATTGTAAAAGGCAGCTTAAAAATACAAAAATATTACTTTGTTTTGTTTTGTTTTTGGGGCTGGATTTTTTTATTTTTTTGTGATAAAAATTGTGCTTTCTTAGACACAGAACAGAACCAGGAAGTTCTGGTGTTACTTTGTTTTGCCTCATGTTTCATTTAAAGTGTTCTGGGTTTCACTGGAGATGTTTATTGTGATGGCAACCCTGTCTTCTAGAAATTACATTTATATACAACTAATTTGCAACAGCAATTATGCTTTGTAGGATATGTAATGCCAGCCAGGTTACGTTTTCTGTTAATATAATGAGAAAATATTGTTAATTAATGTATGGGAAACTCACAAATATGTTAATATCAGTTAAATGTTCACTCACTTGCAGTACAGTATCCACTTGTAGTGACTACAGCATTATTTAGCTTTATTATGGTTATGTTTATTATCTCACAGCTCTTGATTTAGGTTAGAGAAGGATCCTGGTGTGGTTTTAAATACAGAAAAACTTTGCACTTTGCAGACTTGAGACACAACATGTTTATTTACAATTAACCAAAACCATGATCTTTCCCTAACCTTAACCAAAGTTCTTTGTTGCTTCAAGCCTAACCACAGGTGGGAGCTGGGATGTAAACCCTGGTCTCTGGTGTCAGAGTTGGGAACTTTGTTTGCCTTCCGGCCGCCACAGCCACCTCTCATCTACGCTTGTGCAATGAAAGTAGTGCTTCATTCATTCATTCAAAAAAGAAAATTGCCTCTGGACATAATCCTACCAGCGATTACATTTCTCACCACAAAGTAATTAAGAAAACAATTGAGTAATATATAAATGTAATTTCTAGGTGACAGTGTTGATGATGCTCTACAGTATGTGTTTTCCTTAAAGGCTTTTTCACCCTGAATATCAGAAAACATAGCTGTCAATGTTGTTATCTCATATTGGTAACTCCTAGTCACAAGAATTGAGGGAAAATGAAGGAGTAATACAAACAAGTGGCTAGAAATTGGACGTTGTACAGAATGACTGATTGGAGTGGCTGAAAAATAGAAGTGGTGAAATAGAGAGCAGCCATAATAACGAGATGAGTATAAGGAAAAATTTGATGAACCTTTTAAAATGTGAATAGGAAAACGGTCCTCGGAAAAGCAGAGACCCGCAGTGTACATGTGAAGTGTTGGGAGAGAAGGGAAGGTTAAAGACTGAGGGAGGGAGGGTGGAAAAGGGGGGTTGGGGATAGATAGAAGGAGGTTGTGTGTGTGTGTGTGTGTGTGTGTGTGTGTGTGTGTGTGTGTGTGTGTGTGTGTGTGTGTGTGTGTGTGTGTGTGTGTGTGTGTGTGTGTGTGTGTGTGTGTTGTGTGAGTTACAGTCTATTGATCACATAACCATTGATCAAAACATCCTGCTGAGCACTAATAATCCAACTCTCCCTCTCCCTCCCTCTCTCTGACTCTTACAACCACTCTCTGCCTCCCTTTTTACTTTCTGTTTGCCTCGTTTTCCTCTGCTGCTTCTTTATGTGTATGTATCTCTTCCTTGCCCCTTCTGTACTGTGGCTACACTCTAAAAGTACCTACAAGGTCAAGGTGGAGTGAGGTTAAAGATCAACACTAAATCCCAGCAGTAAAGGGTGTAGTTCTGTGCCTATGTATTTGTTGCTGTGGAGTTGATTCAGTTGTATCTAAGATGACCGAGCTCATTCAAAGCCCGGGCCAGATACAGACTGTAAAGGTAACACAGGTCTTGTGTGAATTGAGATCCATATGTTCAGACTGTTACTGTTCAGACTTTTGGAAGTGTTGGAACTGTCTTTGTTTTTCCCTACTGACATGGTGCAAAACTGGGAAATAGAATAGTCACCTTTTCATACTTTTCAGATGAGGTGTTGCCTTTAAAATTTTACATTATATGCTTAAAATTCAGATCGGATAGGATAAAGGTACACTTTAACAAAGCAGACATATTCTTTCTACAGTATTCATTTAATACCCTATTTAAAACCCTAAAATAAGTCTAAGTTTGTAATTTAATCAAGAGGAATCAATCATATGATCTCACCAGCCTTATAAAGAGGGCCTTTAAAGGGGCAATCCACCAATTTTACACAGAAAAGTTCAGTTTATTTGTCATGAGGAATACTACTCTACCAGAAAACAGTTGTATAATGTTTTGAGTAGCTCTGGAGGGAGCGCTTCAAAGTTTAAAATTTTTTTTTTTAAACTGATGATGTCATGTGGGTTATCTTAGGCTTGAGACATAATACTTTTAATAGAAAGCCAACATTAGAAACTGGAGTTGTGGCTTTTGAATGAAGTGGGCGTTTAGGAGACAGGGACATCTAATATAAGACGCTATCAGGTTACATTAAGGGAAATATAGGATGCAGTATTGTTGGAGCTTGAACATGCTAGAAAACTAAAAACAAGATATTTCATCCTTGCTGCTTCAGTATTGACCATTCTTTTTAAAATCTGTCTCTTGTCGGTCCACCACCTGTGTGGACAATTCTTAATCGTTCATTTCACCCCTGGCACACCTGTAACTTGAAGTAAAATTTATGTTGGTGTTGACATAATGGAGGGTGTTTTGTGACCCATGTCTTTAAACCAGTGCTTCTGAAATGTAAAAAAAAAAGCAAAAAAAAAAAAAAAAAAGTCCTGGCTTGCCTCCGTTTAACATTACTTACATTACCATTTTGCCAACGATTACAACATAAGTTGAGATTAGCCAAAGTGCCAACTTAATGTTAATGTGAGCCCCTGATGGTTCCATTTTCTTTATGCTAAGATAATATTAGCAAGGCTAATACTGTCATAATCATGATGATGTAGTTAAAGGGATCGCTTGTTACAGCAGCCTAATTATGTCACTGGAGAAGGGGGCAAATGCCAAACTGACTAAAAACGACAGAAACTGAATTGAAATCACCTTGTGACAGTTTTTCTTTTAGTTGTAGTGGTTGTGAAATCAATTTAGAAATGTTATATCTAAGCCCGGTCTTTTATTTGACCAAACAGCGGCTGCAATAGCTGTAAGGAGCAAAAACCCAATTAATTTTAAGTATTTAATAGCTAAAAGTTAAGATGGCTCCTTCACTGTTAATGTCGTTCTACAAAAATCCTGTTTCAGAAAGGAAATACATCACATTAAGGAAATAATAATAGTATTTCATGGTATCAGTAAAACTGCAGTTGTTTATTTTTCTGGCTTCCAAAAAGCACCATCACACAGCACACGTTCACCAACGTTGTTATGTTGAATATGTTAGCAAACAGTTTCCTATTTAAAAGGTATAATATGTAACTTTTCCGCATTAAAATATCTAAAACAACTAGACCTATGTTAAATATTTTATTGAGTTTTGTACTTATATTATCCCCAAATGTTTCCAGCAATTTTCAAACCTAGAGAAATCTGTGATTTTAATCAAGGTAATGGTCCATTTCATTTGGTTGCCTGTCAATGGTGTCATATCCCCTTTGTGCATTCATCGGCATTGCGGTTGTCTGCAAGATGTGGTCAAACTTTTAATCAAGTTTTTAAGCCACATTTTTACGATACACTTTGAAAACCTTGGTTGTTTTAAATATATATTTTAAGTGAATGAAGGATTTTGGTCATCGAACATCTGGATCTTACTTTATCGGAGAAACAAGCTGAGCAAACGTTAGCGGCAGCTTGGCTTTCAGCCCCTCATCTGCCCCTGTGTCTGCCGAACAGCATCGGAAAAACACTGATATTTAATGTGAAACTGCTTTATTCAGTGTTTTTACCAGATTTAATCACCAGGTTTTTTGTTACTGTTTTGATGGATAGACCCCTAGCGGCAGAAAATCACATATTGTGCATTTAAACATCCAGCAGACATAAAGCAACACTAGGTTTTGGCCATAGTTCTCTGTAGGTACGTCACCATAAGTGACCCCTTTCACATTACATGAAGTCATTTAATTCATTGTTGATAAAGAAAATATTGATTAGTGCGCCTTTTAATGCTGAATATTTCTCAGCAGAGAGACTGCAGGTCTAGGAGAAATATCAATATATCCAAATTTTGGAGAGCTTTTTGCTGACATATTTCTGACACCGGTCTTATCTAAAAAAACACCAGTAATGTATCGGCCCATCCTTGTTTGCAAACACAGAGAGAATGGCAAACGAAAGAAAAATACAATAACAATAAATGCCATCCCTGTAATATTGATGGAGAGATTCATAAGAGGAACTAACCTTTGCATTCTACAGGGACTGAGAGTATTGACTTACAGGAACATGTTCATATTGCAGAGACACAAATGGTCACATAATGGTGAAATGAGCAAAAAATTGATGTTAGCCATAAGCCAGAGCCATCTCAATAACTAGCTCTGATCCCACCTGAGCATTTATTGAACATTCTGAAGCCTTTTTCTTCTAATCGTTATGTTAGTCCTGATGAGGAGTGACCTCGCCGTCTTATGAGCTGAGAGGACCAAAATCAGCAGCAGCATAAGCTCTTTTTATGATGGGAATGTTCCCGCTGATGTTGTAATACACCTAAACACACACATACCCCTGGTATCAACACTTCATTTTTCATCCCATTTGAAATATCACAGATGATGGATCCATAATGTTTGACCAAAGCGCTGGTGAATTATCAGAAGCACAAACACATGAAATGATGGATTAAAAGATGAATACGTATGAATACAGTGCATCAGGGCATGAATAAAAATGGTAAACAAATGAGCTGAACGATGGAGCGGGCTGAGAGGAGTGAGAACAATCAGCCAAACAATCTCTGTGGGCTCCTTTTAGTCGTTTAGCTTTGTTTCCTCCTCTTCTCTAAACGAGCTCTTTTAATCTGTCACTCGGTCCCTCATGCTTTGTTCTCCTCTTTATTTGGTTGGCAGAGCTCATTTCAGCTGGATGATCTGATCAATAATTACCATCCAGGCCACACACACACATACTCTGAGTCACTTATAAGCAATACTCCCTTGGTAATGAATACACAGCTTCGGAAGAAACACAAAATTATAAAACACAGACTACATATTGTTGTTCCTCCTGTTATGACGCAACACATGGACAACATCTCTCTCTCTAACTCTCTCTCTCCCTTTCTCTCACACACAAACCATTTGTCATAGCTGTCACCCAGTTTGCAGTGGCTTTGTTTTTGAGAGCCAGTTTGGAAATGTCAAGCTTTTCCAGATTTATTTTACTCCTGCTGCACGTCATAGAAATTAGTAATCAGCCTATAAATTTTGACCCACACCATCACTCACCTATCTCTCACACACACTTTAATTCCTCATCGTACTTAGCACTTTTTTTTTTTTTTTTTTGCGCACAATTCTCCTCATTTTGTGTCACCAAGAAACTTGTGCTTGTTTATCAAACCATTGTTTTTTGGTGTTATGAATAGACTCTGATTAAAGCAGTTTTTCATAAACTTTTCACTGCAGTGCTCCTACCACGCGCAAACACACATTCACCAACACACATGCCAGAAAAACAAAGTAGTTGGCATTTCTAAATTTCGAGGGTGATGTTAACTTCTCCAAAAAAAACCTTTGTTGAGTTGATTTGTGGCAGTGCAAAAGCCTCTGTGTGTGTGTGTGTGTGTGTGTGTGTGTGTGTGTGTGTGTGTGTGTGTGTGTGTGTGTGAGAGAGTGTGTGTGTGAGTGAGTGTGTGTGTGTGTGAGTGTGCATGTGTGCACGCTGCCTGCCTCTCAGGCTCCATGTGAAATAATAGTGTGCTCAGATCTTAGGATGGAGTGAACAATACTTAATAGGGCCATGATAATAAGTATTAAAATCACTGGACCTGAAAGAAAACGTGATAAGACTCTTAATTATGAGAGAGAGAGAGAGAGAGAGAGAGAGAGAGAGAATGGACACTGGTACAAGTAGAATTGAAATGAAAGGGGGAGGCTGAGACACAAAACTAGAAACAACCCTTGAATGGGTTTTAAAAACATCATGATGAGGGGTTGAAGGTGATGAGGGAGGGGAATGGATGGATTGGATGTGCGTGTGTGGTTGTGTGTGTGTGTGTGTGTGTGTGTGTGTGTGTGTGTGTGTGTGTGTGTGTGTGTGTGTGTGTGTGTGCTTTGAAACAGAAAGAGAGATTGAGTTAGTTAGAGAGAGAGAGAGCGAGAGATACTTTGCACTCTAATTCTCCTCTCTCTAGCTGTGTTGTATTGAAAAGAGGTGGGGGGCAGGTCGTAATCATGCTCACCCTGCTGTGGTTTTTGTGCTCTCTGATCTCTGTCTCCATGTCTAGTTCAGCATCTCTTACACACACACACACACACACACACTTAGTGGAATGAGCCCCTTATTCCAGGATCTCATGATTAGGCACCCTGGCAGATTAATCATCAGTTCCTCTTCAATCTTGTTCTTTTTCATCGAACATTGGTAAGTTTTTCCCCCCAGAACAAATTAGTTTGAAATGACACACAACCTTTTGAACCACTTGATTTTGATCTCTTGATATAAAAAGGTAAACATGGTGTATATCAGCAGAGACCGTTGGTCTAGTCTTTGTCATGTCATTGCATCTGAAAATTTTCAATGCTATGTCGTCAACTATGTAGTAGTTGTAGTTTTGTCCTTTATGTTTTCTTCTGTATTTCTGAAGTAACAGAGCCTGAGTGATACTGGACTTTTAAGGCAGATACTGATATCAATACTTATATTATGGATATTATAATTATGAGTGTGTACAAGTATAAAAATCTGATAACAAATTGTGGGCCTTTTTTTTTACATTAAACACAGAAACCGAAACATTTTATGATAAATATATTTTAGAGTCTTGGAGTCCCCTCCATCAACCTTCAGAGCTGACAGTAAATACAAGACAACTGAAAACAGTAAACGTTACTGATATAGTTTTTGGGTTTTTTTGTTGTTGTTTTTGTTTGTGTTTATAGTTATTATTTAAAATAATTGAAATCCGAGGTTACCCGATTCAAGGTCCACATACTGGCTGTTTCCTGAGCTTTCAACAGTATCACACAGTCTTCATCAGCAGATGGAGTTTGGCCAGACAACTTCTTTTTGCATTTCTGCCAACATACAATATATCTTTGATAGGCCAGTATTGGCTGATAATCCTGCAGATGAATAGGTCATGTTACTTATTTATTAGTTTACAGTAATTGGGTGTCTTTGTGTCTCAGCTTGCTGAGCAATACACAGTACTATGACAATCTGAGTTGAGTTCTGGCCCGAAGACCTTCATCACATCTTACCTAATGACAACTCTCTCTATTGTAATTTATGTAATGAAATTAAAGATGCATAAAGGGAAGAAATGCCAGAAGCAAACCCCCATTCATGATTATTTACGTAATATGTTGAATTTTATTCTCTAAACCCTTACAGTGTCTTGCTTCAGAGGGATTACAGTTTCCTGAGGGACATTAACGTCTGGAACCCTTTTGTCACCGTCGGGGTTTATTCCTCCACGCTCTCCGCTGCAATGAGCAACCTCATTGGAGCCTCACGCATCCTCTACGCCTGGCCAGGGACGACTTGTTTGGTAGGTAGCACAACAGATTCTTGCAGGGGAGACCTGGCCTCTAAAGTTGCCGTTAGAGGTATTTTTGGGAGAAGGAGGCAATGGACTGATGAAATTTCAGTGATCAAAATATACCCAACCAGGCCTTTGCATGTTTTTTACATAATTTGAAGTAAAAAATTTAAAATCAATATTAGTATTCTTAAGTGGGAACTTTAAATTAAAGCTACAATAGGCAAATCCTGGAAATCAAGCTAGTGCTAGCAAGAGACTCAAGGGAAAACCACTCCACTCATCCTACCCCTGCGTCTCCCTGCTCCATTACACTCATCGTCTACGCTGTCTCAGCTAATGCAGGAGTCAGGAGCTTTCTAGCCCGTGAGTCAGCCATAGCCGCGTCTTCCAGCAAGCTAATAGTAGCTTGAAGCCTTGCTGCGAGGGGAGTAGTGGACCAGAAGCGCATACACACATTGATTGACAGATGAGCTCCCACCCCTGACTTTTGCCTTCTCTCATAGGTTAGAAGGGTGAGGCTTACTCAAACTTTAGAAGGGAATACCTCTTCACTGCTGCCAGGCTGTTCAGTGAGTCTGGCTCACAGAAGAGTTTGACAGCACCTCTCCACATTTTTGAATATGGAGCATATTTTCACTAAAAAACATCAGAAAAAGGTTAAATGTTGTTAGAAACAATGAAGACGTCGAATGGTCTTTTTGGACACTTGACAAACTTTTCTTAACTTGAGGTTGAGTTACTAGCTTTTTTTGTGGTGATAAAGTTCTGTGTGACCCATCTAAATATTATTGTGACAGGCAGTTTTTTTTATGAACAGTAATAGACATTAACTTAGTTTGGGCTATGTCAACTCAGGGGCCTCATTGAAATGATTCAAAAGGGGCTAGTGCTAATGTCATTCTGAAAATAGTTGTAGCAATTCTTCGGATTAAAAACACAAGGGAAACGAGGACTCACACAAAACAGTGTGTTTCTGAGTCTGACTGAAAGTAAACACGGAAAGTAGCCAGTTGAAATAGCCATTTTGGCTAACTGCATAGGGAGTGCAAAGTTAGCGCGACCCATAGTCACGATTCCATTAAATAGCATTTCTCTTGGAAAATTAAAGTACTCAAACACTTTAAATATAAAAGGCCATTATAATTCCAGTAAATGTAAATTATTGAACAGATATTAGATTTTACATTTTTTTCTTAAAGCAATGAAAGAAATCTTCAGTGCACTTTTCTTGCAGAATTGAAGTGATTCGTTAATCCGTATTTCATGACACAGGTGTCATAAAATGCAAAGATATGATTCACAACTTATGAGTAATACTACTTATAGGTACATTAAACTTACAGTTGGTACAGTAAGTTCTACTTAGGAACTAAAGGCTTGATGATTGACCCTGATGTTTCTGACTTCCTGAATGCTGAATGTCACAAGCAAGTGTAGATAATAAGGTTGAATAGGGCTGGGGCACCCTGGTCGTGCAGGGGTTAAAGTGCCATCCATGAGCCACAACAGCCCTGTTTTGCATCCAGCCAGGTGCTTGTGGAATTTTTTTGACTTTCTGAAACTAACAATCTGACAATCACACTCATTTTTGAGTGTGATTGTCAGATTGTGTGATTGTTTGAACTTTTGTTTTGTGCTACTAATTCCTACACCATGAAGGGCTTTGAGGAGACACTGTCCAAAGTGTGCACGCTTACGTGTATGATGTAATGTGTCGAGACTACAAAGACATACAGAACTCTTCAGGATACCTGTACTGAGCAACTTAAGTATTGATCATTGTCACTTTGTCTTGAAAGTTTAAACACGAAAATATAGAGTTGTAATGTTAGCCACAGTCTTTCCAAAATCAAACGAATGCAGCATTCATGTGATTTCCATCTCCACGAGAATCCACGCTGCCTGCTGCTTTCTCATTATTAATGGCTGTGAGCAACTTCCTTATCCCATCCTCTGCTCCTTTGTTAAGTCTATTGCAAATTGATTTGGCTTGTTTCTGTCTGTGTGTATAGTCGTGCGTGTGTGTGTGTGTCAGGGGAGATAAATGGCTGTATTAGTGCGAGTTCCTCTGTGAAGTGATCAGACAGAGCAGAGGCAGATGACTCTGGTTCAGCTGTCTGTTCACTAACAGCCAAAGGGTTAACTTAAATTAGATTAATCTGTTTAATTAAGAGTCAGTGACTGCGAAACCATAAATGTGTAATGTTCTTGTAGAGGGGAGGAAATGGTTAGTTTGACCACACTGAGTGTGTGTGTGTGTGTGTGTGTGTGTGTGTGTGTGTGTGTGTGTGTGTGTGTGTGTGTGTGTGTGTGTGTTTTCTTCTTCTTGTCATTCATGCATGCTACTCACTGCTTAACCTTGTCACTGTCCTAAGCAAACTGAGTGATGGATGCATCAATTTTCCAACACACACAAGGAGGTTTTTTTTGCCATCCCACGTATCTTCCATTTCTTTCCTCTCTATAACTCGCTAATCTCTAACTCCTTCACCTCTGTCCTGCCTTCCTCCACATCCTCTCCATCACTCAGTCTTCTCCTCTCAGCCACGTTGCTTTGACATTAAAGTCTCACAGATTTAATTCCAATCTTTTTTTCTGCTGTGAAATTTAGTCATAAACGCTGATTCCAACTCTACCCCCTCCCTCCTCCCCACCTCCAGTCTCACTACTTTTTGAGTTTCTCTCTTTTTTTGCCAAATCTTTATCTGTCTCTGCATTTGTTTGTCTTCCAATCTTGAAAACCTCTGCCATACAGAGCCACTGTAAGATGCAACACAAACGTCATCTTCGTCATGAGATGAAAGGTCATATATGAAAAAGGAGAGGCTGTATGTAAATTAATTGTCTTCTGGTAAAATATACAGCCTTATAAGGTATCAAATAAAGTGAAGGGTCAGCCTAGTTTGTTGCGCTCAATGTCTCGCCCACACATTAACTGTTCTTCTCTTTCGCTCTCTCTTTTCAGACTAGACCTAGTTAATTACCTACGTTTTGTTTAAATGTCAGGAACATTAGAAACTAGTCCAAATCTGGTCTGATCTGTAAAGGGTAAGATTATTGTTGCTCCAAGGTCTGTTGTCAGAATCTGGTTTTTATCTGCTTCCATAGGAAACAACATGAACTATAAGAGAAACGGGAAACCAGTCCGTAGATCGGCGAAATGATATTGGCTACTAGTTCCCAAATTGTTTTTCCTCCTTCTGTATCCCCATTTCAAAATTTTGTTTAAATGATGTCCTCAGTGTTGCTCTACACAAAAAACAGAGAACTCCCGCGGATAATGTAACAATCCTAGAAGGTCATTTTGGCATTGGCAGACAGCTCTTAATACTGCAAAACCCATGAGCCTCAGCCACCATTGCTATGAAGAGCAGTAGTTTAACAGTCATAACAGTCCATTGTTGAATTTATAAACAAAAGATGGCACCAGGGTTGCTGAATTCATCACAAATTTACTCAGAATTTAAAATTAAATTAATTTAAGCTGTGGATTTTATTATTAGTTTTCTGAACACCATTTAGCTTGGTGATTGGATGTTTCATGTCAAAATGCATCTACGGTGTCGTAGTTAATTTATCCCTCAAAGGATTTATGTACACAGGCTTTTAAATTCAAATTTTTATCAAAGCATTAGATATTTTTTATATATAAGTATTTTGTATTTTGTTAGCTGGAAACGAAACAAATTAATTGGATAGCTGCTCACACTGGTCAGACTGTTCAGCTTTCCCGCATGTTTTCTTGAGTTTCTAGGTTCAGTGTTTTGCTAACACCTCAGGTCCAGGCTGTCTTTGTGCCTCTTCAGGACGAGCACTTTTCAGTCTGAAAATATTTTTCAATATACATGTGGATTAAGGGAGCAAACATTTAGCATCAGAGTTAAGGAATTAACATTAACGTTATCCACTTGCATGAGCAGTCGACATTGACTAGCAGCTATGCTAGCTGTCTCCTCTGCAGGGAAAAGTCAATAACAATCCTTCTTCCCGCACATGATCATGTTTTGCTTCTGAGTGTGCACGGAAAGGAGGGGCTGTTCACAGACGGGTCCCTTGTCAATGTGTTTTTGAGAGAAAGAGAGAGTCGAGGCAAGGTGGGATTAGCGAATCAACGTGCAGCATACAACACTACAATGAAATAAGATTTTACCCATTTGAAATAGTAAAAAAAACAAATCAATATGTGATGCTCAATGTTGATATTGGGAGTGGGCTGCCACAAATAAGTAAATGTTTAGGAAAAACTGAGTTGAGGTATTGTATTAGTGGGTGTTCAAACCAGAAATGGCAATGCGTTAATAAAATGCAAAGGCCTGCTTTGGTAGGGGCATATTGTTTCAGGTATTAGTAAAATGATGAAATACAAGTTAAATGAATGAAAAGGTAAGGTTAAGGTATTGTCCCTAATGAAAACCTAGTTAAGCTTAATCCGATTGCTTTTTCACTTGTTTCATGAACAAGCTATAAAGACATTTTATCAAAACTTCACATGCTCCTGGTCCTTTAAGCATGAGTGCCTGAAGTTTGATCTTTTGCAGGTGTTTGAATATTTCAACCTTTCTTTCTTTAAGAGAACCTGCGTTTGTTTGTTGACTTTATTCCAAGATTTACCTGTTGAGCGCCTTCTTGGACAAACCTGTTCTAAAACCCACTCAGAGTTTTATAATAGGACCTAGTACCCACTTATTATTAAAAATATGGAATATATGCAGTATACAAGGCACAAAATGCTTTGCCAAATTTGATGTGCTAATCTCTGAAAACTTTAGACCATCATGAAATCACTCAGTATATGTCCACTGGCAGCAAACTTTGCATGCCGAGCTCAGCTTTTCATTTGGTGAGTGAATAAATTAATATTTTAATGGACGTTTGTGGGAAGTAAGAGTGTCAAATTCATCAGGATTAGCTGTGAGGAGGAAGTGTCAATAGAGGAGCTGAAGTTAAACTGTGCAAGTTTTAACTTGTGCAAGTACTGACAACAGGGATCTCTTTGAGTGACAATTGACAAGGAATGCCTCCATGCCTACAGTCTATCCAAAATTGTGTAATATTTTCCAGTGCTAGGAGCAATACTTGCTGACATTTAATGTAGAATGTTGTGAAAAAAATCTCCAGCTTACCAAGGGCTGGTCATTCATTACATTCTTTCTTTGATTGAACCTGTCTGTCAACATTTGTATCCAGAATTTCACTGATGTGGGTTTGAAGGTCATTGCTGCTATTTTTTTTTATGAAAGCTGCTGTTAGAGAATGTGCAGGACTCTTTTCATGCCCACAATTCTCTAAAATTTGAAGGATTTGTCGTTTTCATCATCATCTTTTTTCATCCCTGTAGGTAAGGTGCTGTCTCCGGCTAAGAAGACGTCCCACAGTGGTAACCCCTGGGTCTCTGTGCTCATCTCCTGGTTCCTTGTGCAGGTTAGTGGAGATAAAAAAAAAATGCAGAATAGCAGAGATAGTCAATAAAGACATTTGATACTTCATGAAAGAACTGGCACCAAATTCCAGCAAGTTAGCCAGTTAAGGCCTCAAATCAATCAAACAGGACTACGTCAAAACCTAGTATGTGGCTGGACCGCCCTTTATCTGTTTACTTCTCTCCTACTCTCTATCCTCACATATACAGTAATTTAATACAGCTGAATTCCCACTAAAACTGTTCTTCATGTTTTTCTGTTTCTGACAATAGAACAAGTATGCAATATTAACTGAAATGCGGCCCATTAAGACGACATGTTAACCAGCAGTCACTTCTAAGCCATTTCCAAGCTGATGCTCTGCACTGCTGAAATCTTGATTTTATAACCGTGACGTCTTTTGACAAAATCACCATACACATAAGTTAAAGACAACGGCTTTCCTGTGATTTTGGCTACATTTACTTGTAAAATGATCACTCAGAGAGAAAGTTAGAAGCTCATTTACGTCTTTTTCAGCCACTGTGCAGTCCGTTCAGGGAGACATTTAGAGAGGTGTGCCTGAGGAGGGAAAGCCCAACCTCATGCTCGCAGGGCAATTGTTGCAACTTCCTTCTATGGAATGTAGCTAAGGTTTGTCCCAAAAGTCACTACATTTGTAGCTAGGTTCATTTTAAAAGAGCAACGGCCAATGGGGGAACTCCAACACTCAGCCGGCCGTACAATTTTTTAACTTCATCAGTCAGTCAGTCACTCAGTCAAGGGCATTTGTGTTTTTAGGGCTGGCCTTGCTGTTGCGGTCCAGCCAAAAAGTATTGGCAGAAGACTGCATAAATGTTATTTTGATCTGATGTGTTTTTTTAATTAAAGTGTTGTCTGAGGAGAAAATGGGCATAGAAATTACTTTTCTTCTTCTGAGACTTATTGTCTCCCCCTTATAAAAGAAAGGGTCTGAAATGGGGCAACATTGTGTAGCTTGCTCTATTAAATTAAAATACCGAGATGAAAAAAGTTCTTAATTGCATTCACTCATTTGTCCTGCTATCGTGGGTCTAAAAATATAGAGCTTCAGAGGTCAAGAATACAGATACAGCACTTGCCCCTAAATATTTTACTGAAATTGATAAATCAGGGATAAATTCCTGCTGATCTAAGGGAACAATAAAACAAAGTAGAAAAGGAAAGAAGAGAAGCTTAAGACAAGCTGCTATTATTTCCTGGATAATAAATGCAAGGTAAACAAGGTATTGGGACAAAATCAGCCCAAATTCTTGTTGTGTTGGATTGTGAAGTCTTGTCTTAAAAACTTTCCTGGGGCAAGATCAGAAAGGCCTCATGTGTAACTCGAGAGAATTCCTCCTTCAAACAGAACTGATTCATTCACAGGAGAAACTAATTAAGCCTGGACGGTTTTATTTCGTTTTTTTCCTGTGACTGCGCAGTGTGCATCCATGCAAACCCTTAATACTGTTCTTTAATTTTGTCCATTTGCATTGAAAAGATTATGCTTGAAGTCATTCATTTTGTTGACTAATGCACTCCAAAAAAGTGCTCCAGGACCACTGAAGTCTCTTGGGTTTAATGGTGTTCAATGAGTTTCCCATAAAAGTATGAAAAACTAAATGTAACGGTTTAATTGTATTAAAAATTACAATTAAATTGTATTGTTTTTCAGGATTTGTAACTGATAATAACTGAAGAAAACAGATTAAGATTAAATGTAATACTTTTCTTAACATAGTTACAAATTGCTTTGACAAAGGCTAGGAGAGACTGTTAAAACTAGATAATTCAGATTAAATAGTAATTTAAAAAAACGTAATATTGGCTAGGGGATATAAAATTATACAAGTCAGTTAAAGGACAGTTCTACATTAGGAATAGTAAGTCAGCAACAGTAGCAGTAATAGTAACGTTAAAAATAGTGATAGTTTGGGGCTGATCCTTTTAATGCCTCATAAGTGATTAATATAATTTTGAACTGTATGCTAGAAGCAATGGGATGTCAATGAAGGGTTGCTAAAATTGGGGTAATGTGTTCTCTTCTCATAGTTCCAACTAAAAGTCAAAGACCTGTGTTTTGGACCAATTGAAGAAAAGTTAGTTAGTAATGAATATAGAGAGTTACAATAATCAAGGTGGGATTAAGTGAAGGCATGGATATTATTCTGCAGATCAGCAGCAGACATAAATGGTTTGATTTAAAAGATCCTTTTAACAAACAAGACTGAATGACCCTTTGCACTTGGTTGTCAAAGTCCAGTTTTAAGCAGGTTACTGCCATGTTATAAGGATATTCTTAATTATTTGGGGCATTTATGCTGAAAGGTGTGTTGTGGTCAAATATGCACTGAATCTACTTGGGAGCGGTTGAAAATGTTTCCTGCAAAGGAACAAAATAACAGTTAATTTATCCTCCTTGATTGGGACCATGATGACCACCTTTAACCAGTCAGAGTAACTTTTAAAACGTTGGAACATGGGAAGTAGATTCATCATTTCCAAACTGTTGTTAAAATCAGTGGTGTCTGAGAAACTATGGGAAGAACGCAAGAATGATTTATAGAACAGACAGTGACAGATCAGACAGAGGCCAGGAGGACAGTAGTACTGGAACAAAGAGATTTTTACCTTGTCCAAAGAAGGCAAAACTATGCCTGTAGTGTTTTTTCTCTCCTATTGTGTCTACTAAGTGGGGGAAAGACAACGTCAATATTTTCTGGGGAGAAAATATTGGCAGACGGGAGGTGGGTGAGGATAGACAGACAAAGAGGAGGAGGAAGATCTTAGGAGCAAATAGGCCTGACTATCCCATCATTATCAGATGTGAGTGTTAAAAGCTGAATGGATTGTCATTATTTGCACTTTTTCTCCCTTTCTCTCTCCCTTTGTCCCTCTCCTGTCCTCTTCTCCTCATTCCTCACCACTCTCCATGAGTGGAGGAGGAGCAATTAGATGGAAATCGTTGGCTGCCCCGCCACCGCCATCAGAGATTATTGACTCTCTCATCCGCTTTCTCTTGGCCTCTTGCTCTGCTATTTGAATGATTCACTGATGACAAAAGTCTGATTGTAATCTTGCCTCGAACACTCACACTGCAGGATGAAAAGGAAAAAGGAGAATGGGGAGGAAACAAGCCAAGGTTTTCTTTTATTGGAAAGGGAAAATAGGCAGACTCCGAGAACAAGGAGAGGAGAAAAACAGAAAGAGTTAAAAAGAACTTTGAAATGGATAGGGCTGGATACTGTAGGTGAGGTGCAAGTAAGATGCAGCCCGGCACAAATTAATGTGATAGAAAAGACAGACATAGAATTGTACTTATGCTGATCAGTTTTCAGTCCCTCCAAGGATTTGCAATGTTGCGATTCCAAGAGTGAAAGCAAATTCGGCCTATAACCGCAGTATTTGCAAACAATTTCAAATCCCTGGGACATTTCTGCATAATCTGCCGGACTGTGATAATCATTGCAGTTTTCTGTACAAAAACAATCCAATTCAGAACCACGTTTTTCAGCCAAAGTCAAGTAAAAGACTTAATTAGAGATTCCTTCAAAGGTTGAAAGCCGATCGATTGAACACTATGATGGGAGATGAAGACAAACTTTCAAAGAAGTGATGCAGCTGTGGGCCAGGAAATTTAGTCTTTACAAGGTATGCCTAAATATCCATGGGTGAGACCATTACTGTACTACTATTATTGTACATTATATTATATAAATTGTATATCATTATTGTACTATGTTGAATTGCTCTTTTCTAGTTTCCTTACCTCAAAGATTACAGAATATTTAAGATAACTTTATTTAAAAGCTGCCACGAAATTTTGGGCCATAAAAATCTCCAAAAATCTGTTCATGACTCATGCTGTATAAGCAATTGACCCAAAACACATGCTTGAGCAAGCACTGTCCAATTCTTACCTGTGACCCCAAGACATTTCTGGAAAAGCATTGGCTTTGTAGTCCAAAGCATTAGTCAGCTGCTTGCACTCAGTTTTGTTTTTATTTAATAAAGTGTCTGTGTGAGCCCACTTATATCAGCGAAATTTATGCACACTGCTTTCCAGTAAAATGTCTTTCAAATCGCCACACAAAAACATACCCAGGAGAGATTTGTATACACATGCACGCACGCACAAACACACACACATTTCTCACACACGCAAACACACACAAACACACACAAACACATTTCTCACACATACAGACTTTGTTCACTATGACAGCAGTTGTTCATGTAGGCCTGTGTCTGAGTTAATGGCTAATTAATGCTCTGGTAGAGCCGGCTCCCAGGGGAGCGCTGGAGAGACACCCACTGACTTTGACTGCTAGAGGTCAGAGATGCTCTTTTACCCACTTTCTCTTTTTCAACTTGTCTTTCTTTCTCTCTCCTCTCTTTTTTTTCTGTCTAATCTTTTCGACTCTCCTTCTCTCACCCTCCCCTTCTCCATCCTCATTGCTCCCTTGGTTCGTCTCGTGTCATTTTCTCTCTTGTTCTGACCGCCTGTCAATGATATGACATCATTAATCTCAATTCCCCATCATTACCTTCTCTCCTCTCTCTCCCCTTCAGTTTACTTCAGCCCCATGGTCACACATTTAGTGATCACAGAGTAGCTACTTTCTCCCCTCCATAAATACCAATGATATGCCCTTGAGCTCAAAAAAATATGGTCCAACTCCAGTGGAGTGTCTCAGCAGCCAATCATAAAAAATATTATAATTGGAGAGAAAGACTCTACTTTGTGTTTGTTCCTAGGTACAGTACAGTGGTTAGCTCTTTGTTCTGCTAAATCAGTCTCAGCAGCTTGCATACAGATAAAGAAAGCACACTTAATGATGATGATGATGATGATGAAATATCCACAAAAAATGTTTCATTCAGTACAGAAGAACTAATGATAGCCTGTGCCTGAAAGATTTAATGTTCATGCATACTTTATGTTCCTCCACCAAAGTAAGAAGGTGTGGTACGTGTGGATTGGAAGGTGTTGATGGAGAAGATTCGATTGTTATAACTTGAAAGTGTTCACGGCATTACACAATTCATTACAGAGATTGTTAGTGACAAGTATAATTTACACACTGAAGGAATAGTTAAGCTACAGTTTCATGATGGACACAGCTGATCATGTGTGGATACAAATAGTGTACATATTCCAATACTACAGTGTAGTCACTTCAGCTGTTGTGGGGCATTCACGTTTCTTTACTTTCAGATTCTTAGATATCATTTATCGAAGAAAAGCTGTGATATTATTTGACTTAAAAGTCAAATAATATCACAGCTTTCAAAAATCCTAGATATAATAATTGCTCGGATGTTGATATGAATTATATTTACAAGTAAGAAAATGCTGAATATGATAACTTTAATATGAGAGGAATGCAGTATTTATCTTACTTAATGAATAAATATATATAAATGTCTGTCTACCATCGATTACCTTTTTGGATAATTGTCAGTATCAATTACAATTTTTTTAAAACTAGTACAGTTGCTTGAATCTTTAAAGCTGCACCAACCAATATTTTCATTTTAATAGTGGATTAAATGACTAATATAATATAAAAGGTGTCGCTCATAGTGACAAACTCAGGGGGAATATCACCTTAGTTTGCAGCTTTACGCAGATCTACTGAAATTTTTTTTTTTTTTTTTTTTTGCTTTTCCGGTTTCCAAATTCACAGTTTTGGTTCACTCTCAAAGCTCTCATTCAACCTAATTTCTAGAAAAAAAAAGAAAAAAAACCCTGCTACACCCATTGTATGCTACCTGCTCAGCACCAAACAGCAGACATTCAAAGTTAGCAACTAGTTGGTGAACACTGTTGAGCATTCAGTAGCTAAAGAGCAAGATATTTCTCTCAGGGGTTGATACACACCAAACCAGAGCTAAAAGGAGAGTGAAATTTGAACTTAATTTTTTTTGGTGGTCAGATTCAAGACACGGATGTTGGTCTTTGTCTGTCTGATTTGTAAATAGACATATATTCGCAAGTTCACAAGTTCACCAATACAACTTTATAAAGTGATGGTACTGTATATCTATGTTGTGTTTACAATTTATTGCACTACCCACGAGTGGCCAAAAAAATATTCTACTATGTTCACTTAAATATTTGTAACTTCCTACATTATAAATGTGATCATAATTTTGGTTATTTTACCAAGCTGTAATGCCGTGGAAGTGGTGAAAGCTTTTACTGCTTTTATTCTTGGCTTTCACATCTGTGGTAACTCGCAGTGAGTTACACATCCGTGTTCTCACATTCTGTTGTCAGAGAACATGGCATGGAGCAGTGCTTATAATGGGGTCATCTTTTCCCTTCTCTATTAGAAGTCACCTAGTAGTCCTCAGTCAGAGAGAGAGGCTAAATATCATACGTTAATGTGCTGTCAGGATTATTAGATGCATAACCCCCCGTAATCAGGCACAGAAAAATTCTAAATGTAACTCGACTGGGCGGTGTTGTCAAATGGCTGCTGTAGCTGACATAGCTGACTGCATGCATCTGAACAGCAGCCTAGATACCATCTTAATTAAAACTGAACATTAGCCTCAATCAGTGCTCACGAAATGGAGCCAGGGGACACCTGTGGTCCTTCAAGGGTCCCCAGTAAGTTGTAAAACTGTTTAAATTTGAAAGTTTCTCACTCCCTAGATGTTGGTTAAATCTCTCCTTGATGTCACCCCCCAGCTACAGTGCGGACAGACAATCATTTCTAACAGCAAAAAAATCTCCATGAGGTTTCTTGGGACCGAAGTGGACTTAAGCTCAATTATCTGGGGATCCTTGACTTTAAAAAATTATGGAAACACTGGCCTCAAAAACAACTTACTTAAAGCCCCTATGTGTAGAATTTTAGTTACGTTAATTATTTAATTATTAGTCAATTATTATTTAATTATTAATTATTAAGTTTTTCTTTGTACAAAAACTGAACAATCCCAGGTTTATACCACTCATTCTCAGTGATAAGGTTTGGTATCTGTAAACTAGTGCTGTCCCTGGGGAGACATCGGCGGGGGTGGTCCTCTTCAGCAATGCTAGTAGTCTGGATAGGGCTTTTTCTAATCTGTATTCCTATTTATACCTTTATTTTGTATAAACACGGAACATTATTACTTATGTCTTTTATTCATTACACCTTATCTACAAATAGGAGAAATACTTTATATCAAATACTCCCCTGAAGATTTTAGTGTCAGTTCAGCTCAGCTGCTGAGCAGCCTTCCACACCATACTACAAGACACTCATGCTTTACCTAAGCTTCACGTTTTAATGTCTTTGTTCATCATGGTGAGATGTTAAAAACATCAGGTCTCCACACAAGAAAGAGAAAGAAAAAGTTGGCGTCTTGGTTAAAGCTCTGTTCAAAATCATACCGCACTGTGGCGTGTCTCTCCGGCCGGACTGCTCCCCGTGTGGTCAGTCGGACACCAGAGCTGAGTACCGAGTGTTCAACAGGAATGACTGATGCTGCCCTGCACAATAGAATGAGACTCATTCTATACATAAAACATTTAGGTGGAGGACCTCTCATTTTTAACCGGCCATGACTGTTGCTTTAGCGGGTTAATGGGACAAATGTCATTTTATCTGTAGCTAATTAAGGTTAATTCCCTAACAGCAAGATTAAACCGTGGGCTGTTGTCTGGTGTTGAAGGTATTCTCTGTAAACTGGTATTTGTACTCACCCAAATGCCGTTTGTGAGTGTAGAGATACATTAGTCTGTAACTCCACTGTATGACCACATGCATGTGTGCGTTTTTTGTACTTCAGCAAGACCAACAGAGTTGTAACCTTTCTTTAGAAAAAGGGTCTATCTGATTGCATAATGTCAGCTTCATGGTTCTCTATTGGGATCCCCAATATTTGGAGCAAATATTGGATCCCCAATATTTAGCTAGTTAAAAAGCAGGTGTAAAAGAAATGGTACATAGTTACCCAACAGCTCATGTGCTCAGCTGCTCATCTCATTTTCAGGTCATAGCTACAGGTCACGAACATTGATTAGGCTACTATTAAAATCTGTTGTGTTAAAGTTTAGCTGATTACAGATCTAAGCTAAATTGTTGAGTTTTAGGTAATTATAACTTTAGTTACACTTACAAATGTTGAAAGATAAACCTGGAAGGATTCAGATTTGATAAGTGTTTCCATTACTGGATTTTGATTCAATAAAACGCTAACAAACATCATTTAGTCCAGGTTGGGTAGAGTAGAGTAGAAGACTTTTCACATTCATCTGCTGAAGAGGGGAAGTTCCTCTGTGGTCAGGAGAATGATGGTCCAGTACACTGAGAATGGACTTTTCTGTGAAGGAGTAGACATCTTATGTCCAACATCTTAAACTTTTAAGATGAAAAATATTTGCATATTCATAAATACTTGATTTTATTAGTGATGAAGAAGGAGTGGAAAAACCCTACAAGACACAGCTGCTTATAAATCATATTTCTGATCACCTTATTTTCACCTAAAACGAACATGAACATGCAAATCACGTTGTTCACTTCATCTTTTAGAGGTATTTTTTTGGCTGTGAAAAGTACTTGGGAGCTTGAAAAGGTCATAAAAAAAAGGAATTAAAATGCACTGTTTTGTCCGACATTGAATGATTTGAATGATGAATGATTTTTGGCTGTGAATGCTAATTTTTTTCTCTTTTTCCTTTGCATTTTCCCCTTTGTTTTCTCCGTCTTCCTTTTTTTTGTGTTCTTTCTTTCTAGCTTGTGCTGTTTTCAGGAAAGCTCAACACCATCGCCAGCATTGTGACCATTTTCTTCCTGTTGGTGTATGCTGCTGTGGACCTGGCCTGCCTAGCTTTGGAATGGGCCTCTGCACCTAATTTCAGGTACACACATCACTTAACACACGCAGAGTTAACCTGTCGTAATTAAGGCCTGTGGCCAACACCCTGTAATGTGATTTTCCTTAGCACTTTTTCCTCAGTAAACACACTCTTTCCCTTCTCTATTTTTCTAACTCTGCCATTGTTTATGTATGTGTGTAAAGAGGTGGTAGTTTGCCAGCTGGATGCTGCTATGGTGACAGTGTACTAATTAAAAGACATAAAACTGGCCACTCGTTATAGCCCCATATTGGAGAGGGACGGACGGTAAAACTGTGTGTGTGTTTGTGTGTGTGTGTGTGTGTGTCTGTGTGTGTCTGTGTGTGTGTGTGTCTGTGTGTGTGTGTGTGTGTGTGTGTGTGTGTGTGTGTGTGTGTGTGTGTGTGTGTGTGTGTGTGCTCAGCCTGAACTGGATGCTCAAGTAACATTGGGTGATAATGCATAAAGATTTAAATTTACAATGTTTGTGTGTGTGCTTCAGTGTGTGAGGGTGTAGTTTGTATTCCTAGGGCACTTGCAATGATCCTGATTTATATAAGCTTCCTGAAGCCATTCTTACACAAGAGTAGCATAACATGAGGACAGAGTTGGTGTGTGTGTGTGTGTGTGTGTGTGTGTGTGTGTGTGTGTGTGTGTGTGTGTGTGTGTGTGTGTGTGTGTGTGTGTGTGTGTGTGTGTGTGTGTGTGTGTGTGTGTGTGTGTGTGTGTGTAGCTCAACACAGCCAGAGTTTGGTATTCGATCCACTCTGCAACTTTTTTATGAGGTATTCCCATATTTTCTGTGTGAAATCTTGACGGTGTCACACAGAAAATATGATGTCATCCCAATCTGGATTATCTTTAATTTATAGAAGTACATCTACAAAACCAATAACCTGTGTTGTTTTTCTAAAGACATACCTCCCTTGATTGAATTCCGCCACTGGCTGTGAAATACATTTCAAACATGATAACTGCTACTGTTTATATTTGTTATGGAGGAAAGACGGTGTTTAAAAACTATGCATCACTTTATTATTATGACAGATTGCCTCCAGCGCTGCATTTGGTGTTATATATTCCTCTGCAGTGATAGTGGGAAATGAGTCATAAGACATGTGAGAACATTTGCAGCTTTGCATATCAAGGACACATCAGTCAAGCCTGCAACAAACAGTGTAAACATACTGTATGTCTGGAAAGCTAAGGCATTGAGAAGTCATCCTCTTCAAAAAGTTCTTTTTGTTATATATATTGTCGGCACAATGGAATTTATTGAACTGTTGGGCTTCCGAATATTTGGCTGGATGGTGTAAGTGGATTAAATTTATAGTTCCATATTGGTACTGCGCACTCCAATTGGAGTCTTGTCGGAGTCTTGTCGCAGTATCGGAATTGATTACTTCACTTAGGACATTGACACAAAGGGTGAGAACTGACTCACCTGTAAGATGATGTATTCGACAAGAGCTGGTTCCTTTATTTAATTCTAAAAGTGTCCATTTACAATTAATAGAGCTATATACAGAGACACAGATGATTTTGGTTCCAATCCTCTGGTCTCATTTCAAGGCAGGCCACCAATGTAGCAGTATCAAAAAACATCAAACTGGTCATATATGTTGTTTTTAATGAATGTTTCATTTGTCTGTGTTAATATGAGATCTAATATGAGATCTGTAACCACGTATTTAGGAGAAATGGAAATAACTTTGTCCCTATGTTTTGTTTTTTACATGGTGGGAACCTCAAGTAATATTAACATATGAAATAAACCGAGCCCTTATCGCGTATATTTATTTTAGAGAAAGCTTATTTACTATTGTCTACTTCTTATTTAAATTTACCCCAATTAACTAGGCAATTTTGTCTTAAAACGAAATCTTTTAATACTTTTTAATACTTGTCTCTGTTTTTTTAATATTTCTTCAACTACTAAAAAATAGACACAAATGCTTAAGAGTTGCTGTCCCAGCACATAAAGAGAGCCTCAGTAAATCTGTCTGTGACAGTAGTTTTTAAGACAAGTTTGGATTATGTTCTCTTCTTTCACTTTGCTTTCTGTCATGTGATTGAAAGAAAGCAAAGTGAAATGTACACATAAAAATGAAAATGCTTAATTCAGGCACAAAAATCAAACTATGCTGTGCGTGTGCAGAAAGAAAGGAGAGGTAACTCCATAGACACATTCCAAGGATAATCTTGTCTTCCAATGCAAGTTAACATGTTAAAACAACATTTCATGTTTTCCGATGCTATTGGGTTGATCTACAGTAAGCACTTCTCATTAATGTCATAGATGGTCCCCACTAGACGGATCAACTCCAGTGTTTCCCAAACATACACTACACTTGAGTGTCCCACCCAAGTACATTCTGTTAATGGCTACCAAAGTATATTTTGACCCATTCTTACAATGACAGAGGTTCATAAATACAGTTTTAAAAAATCATCTAGTTTTCTCCTAATCCCAAGGAGCAGCCAATGTATATTGTAAACGCCAAGTCAATTCAAATAGCAGTTTGGGAGTTTATTAAGAGGACTAATATAGGAAACACGGCTGCACTGTGTGCATCCCAGTTCAAACCGCTCATAGTCATGGAAACTAAAGAAGTGGCTGAGTTGCAGACAGGTCACAACTGTTGGTACCAAACCTATGTTTGGTACCTATGTTTAGCCAATGTTATTCATGCCGCTAATATTGGATTTAAATCTTGTTATCTCCTCAATCTAAAATTCTGCAGCTCTCTTTAAGATGAGACCTGTTGTGTTATTGTGATGAAAATGGACGTGCAGGAGGAGGAAATCTTGAGAATAAGCTTATTCTCAAGTATATTTTTCACCTGTGGGAAATAATGAACCCTAAAGCCACCTGAATGTGCATATACAGTTAAGCACATAAGTATTTGGACAGTGACCCAATCTTCGTAATTTGGCCTCTTTACACCACCATGATGGATTTGAAACAAAGCCATCAAAATGTGTTTGAAGTGTAGACATTCACCTTTAATTAAAGGCTTTTTAAAAAATATCACATTAATCGTTTAGGACTTACAGCCATTTTTATACATAGTCCCTAATTTTCAGAGACTCAAAAGTAATTGGACAAACCAACATGATTATAAATATTAGGATTAATTTTAATAATTGGATTTAATTGTTTGCAGTCAATGACTGCCTGAAGTCTGGAACCCATGGACATCACCAAATGCAAATTTCATCCCTTGAGATGCTTTGACAGGCCTTTACTCCAGCGGCCTTCAGTTGCTGCTTGTTTGTGGGTCTTTCTGCCCTCAGCTTTGTCTTCAGTAAGTGAAAAGCACGCTCAGTTGGGTAAGGGACAGGGGCCTGACTTGGCCATTTTTGAATATTCCATTTCTTTGCCTTGAGAAGCTCTTGTGTTGCTTTTGAAGTATTATTTGGTTCATTATCCATCTGCACTTTGAGGCACCATCCTGTCAGTTTTGCAGCATTTACTGTATAGCCCTACACACTTCATCCTGCTACTTCTATTAGCAGTCACATCATCAATAAACACCAGTGACCCAGTTCCATTG
This sequence comes from Xiphias gladius, assembly GCF_016859285.1. Classification (NCBI taxonomy): domain Eukaryota; kingdom Metazoa; phylum Chordata; class Actinopteri; order Istiophoriformes; family Xiphiidae; genus Xiphias; species Xiphias gladius. The sequence goes on along the minus strand of NC_053406.1, from coordinate 4,599,890 downwards.
GCAGCAATAACAGGTGCATGCCACAATACTACCTCCACAATGTTTCACAGATTATGTGGTTTGCTTTGGATCATGAGCCGTTCCTTTCCTTTCCTTCTCCATAGTCTTCTCTTCCCATCATTCTGGTACAAGTTAATCTTGGTTTCATCTTTCCAAAGAATCTTGTTCCAGCACTGGGCAGGCTTTTTTAGATGTTTTCTGGCAAAGTTTAATCTGGCCTTTCTGTTCTTGAGTATTAACAGTGGTTTGCACCTTGTGGTAAACCCTCTGTATTTACATTCATGAAGGCATCTCTTGATAGCAGACTTTGACAATGATATGCCTACCTCCTCGAGAGTGTTCTTGACCCAGCTAGATGTTGTAAAGGGGTTTTCTTCACGGAAAGGAGAGAACTCTTCAAGGAAAGAATTCTGCGATCATCCGCTTTGGTTGTCTTCTGTGGTCTTCCAGACCTTTTGATTTTGCTGAGCTTGCCAGTGCACACCTCCTTTTTAAGTCTCTTAAAGTTTCTACCATCCGTCTGATAGTTTTGTTTTGTTTTTTCAGCCTATTGATGGCCATTGATTTGCATCGACACCTCTTTAGACCGCATATTAAGAGTTCCCACGAACAGCTACCAAATGCAAATTCAACACTTGAAATCAACTCCAGACCTTTTATCTGCTCAATTTCTCATGAAATAACGAGGGAACAGGCCACACCTGGCTATGAAACTGATGGTCAGTCAGTTGTACAATTACTTTTTAGTCTCTGAAAATGAGGAACTATATATAAAAAATAGCTGTTATTCTTCAACGGTTAATGAAATATTTTTGTTCAACCTGTTGAATTAAAGCTGAAAGTCTACACTTCAATCACATCTTTATGGCTTTGTTTCAGATCCATTGTGATGGTGTACAGAGGCAAAATCACGAAAATTGTGTCTGTACTTGTCAATTATTCACCTGCACCTACCAAGAAGGTTATTTCTGGCCCAAGACTTGCCCATTTGTCCCAAGTGCATACAGGGATTTTTCAGAACCTTATGTACATAACACATAAGGTCATGGAAAATAATATTGTGCAAGCTTTTTGTAAAAGTTTAAAATTTGAAATTGTTTTGTAAAGTTACAATCCCTTGGCTATATTGTGTATTATTTCACATTTGTATGAGAATTGAATGCATCAGTTTCAACTGCCACAAGAGTGCACTGTCCACACCAGTATACTGTAGTTAGGAATTAGTTGTTTGAGGAGTGAGTGTGACAGAGTAAATAACTTTCTGTATAGCACACTCAGAGTGCCCAGTGTTTCCTCTGGTGCCTTCCATGTACAGTGCTGTGTGCTATCTGCTCATGCCTCGTTATCACTGTGTGACCGCTGGCAGAGGCTACAGGACATAAAGTTAGCTACTAAACTTTTCCTACTGCCGATCTCTCTTCTCTCTGATAAGGTGGCTTGTTGTCTTGCTGGCTGCCTGCTTTGGGCCTCCTCCCTCTTTCCCTGAATTGTTAATTCTGTTAGTTCATTGTTGCTGTGTCACTGGGCAAATTTTAATGCCAGTTGTTTGTGTGTGTGTTTGTTTTTTTGGGTTTTTTTTGTTGTTTTTGTTTTGTTTTTTTTGCTTGTGCTCTCTGTGTCTTTCACTTAGCTCTCTGTCTGGCTCTCTCCCACGTCTCTTTCCAGGCGAAAAGAATTAAAAGCCATTTAGCGCTGTCTCTCCCCCTGAGAACTGCTCTGTAATTAGCATAACTAATTTAGCAGAAATATTTCCCTTTCCCTTAAATTTGTTGTTGTGTAGGGAGGGGAGGGATTGAAATTATGATGTAGCGGAAAAGATGTATGGTTGTTAAGAGTGTCTGTGTTTGCATGTGTGTGTGTTTGCACAGAGAATATATATTTGGGGGGTGCAATGCAATTTGGAGACTGAATGTGTGTCTGAGATCTAAGTCATGCTGGGGTGTTTTTTTTTTTTTTTTTTTTTTTTTTTTTTTCTTTTCTCTTCCGTGATAATTGATGTGCGAGTTCATCTGCTCTTGGTCTATCTGTGTGTGTATGCTGGCTTGTCAGTGTTTTCCTTCATTTGTGTGTGTGTTTTGTGTGAGGAGGCTTGTGTTGGCTGCAGCTTTATCAGCGGTGGCTCCGGCTGTATGGAGTGTTCCTCGGGGTGTGCTGTTTGTCCTGCTGCATGGGCACTGGCCACTTGTGGCTTAAAAACGCATGAGCGCACACACACACACACACACACACACACACACACACACACACACACACACACACACATACACACACACACACACACACACACACACACACACATATATATATATATACATACATATAAACATACATATATACATACACATACACATACATATATGCACACAGGGTTACTGGCCAGCATTCAGGATACAGCCAAGTGTTTTACAGTGATGCCAAAGGATGTTTGTTGAAAGTGGGGAAATCATTCACTCCTATGCAATGACTTTAAGTTGGACTGAAAAGCAACAACTGATAACTCAACAGAAACACACACACACACACACATTTTTACTCTTTTTACTTTTACCAGCTCAGTGCCGCCTGATGTCCAAATTACAGCAGCATTCTCAGCAGCCACCTTGTTTGTCTTTGTAATAATGTGTGAATTCACCAGCTGAACCATTAGCTCCAAAAACAAAAGCTTTGTCTTCTGCTTGACCTTGTCTTTTGTCCAAATATGAGTCAGAGTGATTTGACTGGACTGTTATTAAATGAGATTGGGGTTGTGTAAAAATCCAGATGGATCATCAGCTGTGTCTGGATGGATGACAAAAATGGTTGTTAGAGAATCATTATCTGTTAATGCAATGGTATCACTTGATGATGGCTGAGGATAAAGGAGCCTTAGTTCAGACCAGAAATTTAGAGCTTGGTTATTTGTTTTTTAATCAGGTCTCTGTGATGTTGTCCTCTGTCAGTTTGGATTTCACAGTGATCCTGTCCCTGTCCCCTAGATTTTCTCAGGGTATTAAGGTATTTTTTTGGTAAACTGTATGTCAACTTTGATTGCCCATGTTGCATTGAAGTGACTGAAGTAATTGACGTTGACAGATTTTACATGTTCGAAGTAGGTGTACTTGTTATGTGGAGTACCAATCAGCCTGTCAAAACAGTTGAATAATGTCCTCTGTGATTCTATAAGTGGGGTGTGAAGTCTAAGAGAAATGATCAAGTGATACCACCCAGTTTGGGTTTAAGACTCCAAATTTTTTACAAACGGCCTTACAAAATGGGGGCAGGAGTTTCAAATAGAAGGTGTTTACCGGGATTGAAGGGTCTAACAAAAGATGCTATCAAGTTGCATTACATGAAATGTAAGATCCAGTGGGCACTTAGATAGCCTAATTGACAAGGTGCATACCACATAACCACTACATCCACAGTTTGATAAACTTGAAGACCTCTGTTGCAAGTCATCACCCTCTCTCCCCCCATGTTTCGTATCTCTTTATATTGTCAGCTGTCAAATAAAGGCAAGATTTAAAAAGAAAAAAAAAAAAATCTTTAAAAGGGATCCAGTTTTTGGGAGCTTGACCCATACCAGGGAGGAAAAGTCAAAATATCTTGGTCTCTTGATGCAATTTTGACCAGCACATAAAAATGACATTGTCCCAGTGTTGCCTTTTTATTAAGTATATGAAATCATTTTATAAAAGTGGAAAACAGTGGAAAAAGAACCTAGCACCAAATCGTTAGAGGTTCTTTAAAGAGTAACTTAACACCAGGCTGAAAAGCAGTGATTTTCTGCCCTCTCTGGTGGAAAGGTTCAAGCCAGCTTAACCTCTGACCACACTGGTTAGTGATGTCATGGGGTCCTTGAGTAGACATCTACACAAGGGCAGCAAGGTGAGACATCATGTTTTTTCCACAACCAGTGCAGCAGTGATGTACTATGGCATTATAGTACCATGCTACATCACAGCTCATCGCTTGTACAGGTGACTCCACCTGATCACGCCCAGCTGTGATCTAGGCTAGTTTTTTTATGATGACTTAACTTTGTTCATTGAGAAACTTTTTATCAACTTTTATATAAGAGGTTGATCCTGTGATGATTCTATGTCATAATAAAATTAGGTAAGTCTTACTGTATGTCTGTATTTGAAGTCAACTGTATTTATATAGCCCAAAATGACCTTAGGATAGGAAATAGAAAATGGGGGAAAGAGGAAGAACCCTCAGGAAGAGCAACATGAGAGGAATCCCTATTACAGAATGAGCAGACATGCAGTAGGTTCTGTATGTTCAAAATGTCAACTAATTTCCAAGTGCTACTAAGGACCTTGAACACAAAAACTTCTCTGTATCACAGAGGCCTTGAAAGAGGACAGACTACAAATAAACACAACAGGCAAAACTCAAGGATACTGTTCAAACGTTTGAAGAGGAGACGAGATGCTATGAAGGGATGCTGCTGTTAATCATAGACAATTAATGATGCAATAATAGCTTACAAGATTACCTGATCCCATCATGCACCGGTTACATGGAGGTGTACTGGTTATAATGTTATATCAGACTGATCAGAATCAAGTGATTTCTTAAGTTCTTAAATGGTTTGTTAAGGTCAGTCCAGTTTTCACTGGTGTTGTGCTAGTGTTGGGACGCTGCCTGACGTAACGTCTCATACACTCACTGACCTCTCACTTATAGAACCTGGCATCTCCTGGCAGCCCTTCTGTATTTGACTGTGTGTGTGTGTGTGTGTGTGTGTGAAGGAGGATAAAGTTTCTGTCCCTGCTTTCCCTCAATTATGACGTGTTTTTTGGCTTAAGGCCGGGTCTCCTCTCTCCATCTTCATCGGTCTCTGTTTCTTTTTCTTAATGTCTCTAAGGACTTGATTGGCAGCGATTATTTAAGGGTGCTTTTGCTGTGTCAGCTAAGTGACATCAGTTGCTGGAGAACAAGCGAGGCGGGAGAAGGGGTGAGAGCGAGGTGATTGTATGGAGGGACGATTGCCGCTGATGATGGAGGGACGGCAGATACAAAAGAGATTGGTGGGGGAGGGTGGACTGGGTGGGTGAGCTTTTATCGTAATTACACCCCCTCTCCAATGGGATGGAGAGAGGGATAAGATGAGTGAACTGTGGGCACCGCCGATGCTAAGTGATCAAGTCAAAAAGAAATAAAAGCAAAGTTTGAAGACAGTAGGCCAGTGCGAACGTTCCTCTCTCTCTGAGCTGCTAACCATCTAGCTAATTTCATTAGTGTGACATTCAGAATGCTGTTTCAGAGGTTTCTCCACCCTGACAGGACAAGTTTTTATAATTTGTCTAGAATATAAAGGTCTAAAAAAAAAAGTAAGATAAAAGCCACCGAAATTGCTGAGTCAACTGTTTGAATTTTAAAGAGTCTGAAATCTGGTGTTTACACAAGTAACACCAAATAGCAGGCTCATGTTAGGCAACCCATCCCATGTGATGTTATATGCCAAAAGATGCCAAAGGGCGAAACAAGAAAGTTTAAAGTTTAAAGTTCTTGGGTGTATGTTTTTTTTTTTTTTTTCTTGCCCTTAGTCCATTTATTTATAAGTTAAAGTGTAAATATCTCAACTTGAAAACAGCAGTGGAGAACTGTCTGCAGTGATCTACAGCAGTAAGGTGAAGGAGGAGAGGAGCAAAATCTACAGTCAAACTATTACGTATCAGTTTTTCACAGATTATAACATTGCACAAAGAAAATTTCTTGCATGCAAACCAACTAGATACCCAGATAGTATGAATAAGCCTTATCAATACAGCAGTACGGTAAATATTAGCAGCAGATTTTAAAATCTCTGATATATCAGAATTGGGATATACGGCTGCCAATAAACAACAAGAAGTTGCTATACAGAAATACCACAGATATCCTTGAGATGTTGGCATTACATAGTTTGTCCAACAGAGACAATTTTGACAATTTTTCTCAACTTTGAAGTGTCCCACACACCTCTTTCATGTCGTTTGGTAACATCAGCATGTTAGCATGCTCACTGTGGCAATATTTAGCCAGTAATGTTCACCACGATCACCATTTTAGTAGATTATTGATTATTTTTAGTAGTATATTTTATTATTTTAGTATGCTAACATTTGCTAATTAGAACTAAACAGCTAAGCACTAAACTAAGTACAGCTGGGGCTGACAGAATTGTCATTATTTTTGCAGTTATTTGGACATAAACTAAAGTACTGGACAACAAAAATTTTGATGAAAAGTTCACCAAAGTTCGCCAGAGGTATTACAGTTCATCCTAAGGAGGAGGGCATAAATGTCTCTACCAGGTTTCATGCTAATCCATCCAGTAGTTGTCAGAATATTCCACTCAAAACCACAAATATCAACCTCATGGGGGCACTAGATGAAAGGTCAAGGGATCATCAAATTCAGTGGGATTCATCATGTGGGCACATGAATGTCTGCACCAAATTTATGGCAATCCATCCAGATTTTTCAGTCTGGATCAAATTGTTGGACCAACCAACAGACCGAAATTGCCATCCCTAGAGCTGTTATATATCAGCCAATAAAGCAATATTAAATATTAATAAGTCAAACTTTTGGACAGATTTACTGTCTCAGTTACACTGGGTGAGACTCTTGAATATTGGATTTGATCTTTGAAAGTATTCACTTTCAAGTTCCTAACATTACACCTGCTCATATTTTCCTTTGTCCCTCCCTTATCAGTGTAAAAATCTTGACCAATAGGAAGGCAAATGCCTGTCTCATGGCTGTCTCTGTCAATCACTTTCTGTTTTTGTTCTCTTTTAATTTAGCTTCCTGGTGGTCTCACTCCCTGCGATTCTCTCGATACATTAGCACTTTCCTGCTGTGCAGTGACAGGTTACTTTTCCCCCTCTTAAAGAGTCTAAATTTGATCCATGGAGAAAGCCAGTCGTCATTTGAGCTGTATTGTGTAATTACAGCTGGGACTATTTTAATGGCTGTTTATCCAGACAGCCGCAGTTATTGCAGCGAAATTGGGGTCAATTACATGATCCTCTAAAAATGTGAGTGCTTCCACCCACTGAGCTGTACCCAACTCCATGACCCTGTCAAGTCATTTACACTAACATGGCACACACATATATGCAAGTATATTCTGACAGGTTCATATGTGCATTAAATACAGCTAATGCACTCATTCATATATGAATTCAAGCCCATGCATACAACACTGAGAGGTCTACAGCAGTCTGCAGCAGTAGCTAATTATCAGTTTGTGTTTTAATTGCTTTTGTCCCGGCAATAACTCCACAGTTGTTTTGATGTCGCCGTGCAGTCACGCATTAGGAAATGATTGTAGGTGTATGTGTGTGTGGAGAATATGAGTTGAAGTCATTATGATTTGTCTGACACTGAGATTCAGACATCATTTTTGGTTGAAGTCTGACTTTTTTAAATGTTGCTGAAATGGATATTGATGGAAAAACTTCATTCAAAAATAAATTGTTTACCATGCCAGTGAAACTATTCAATTAATAGCACACATCCTAATTATAGTCAGGGGTATGTAGGTCTGCTTTACTATGAGTGTGTGTTTTCTTTCTCCGAGTCTGTCTGCATAGATGACATCAGCTAATCTGCACTGTCACTTCTTCTTCTTCTTCTGTCACTATTCAATTTACAGCAGTTGTATGGCACAGTGGTACGAGACCAGATAGTTGCGGTTCGAACTGGAGCATCCGTCACAAACACTGTAAAATGATGTAGTTTCGGCTAGTGTTAATTTTGTCAGCATTTTTGGATTTAGTCTTAGTCATGAGAAAAAAATACCATGTTAGTTTTAGTCATATTTAGTCATATTTAGTCAACCACACCCTTTTTATTTTTAGTCAGTTTTGGTTGACTAAAACTCTGGACATTTTGGTGTCGTCTTGGTTAAAAAAAACAAACAAACATTTTAGTCTAGTTTTAGACCAAGAATGAGCATTTAAGTCAAACCTCAGCAATCGGATTTCAAGTTAGAATTCATCCAACTGATTTTAACAGTTAAATCAGGAAATGATGCAACATTAGTAAATCCAATGCAATCTAACTCAATCCTTCACAATCAAAAAGAACCTTGTACAACAGCCCTGCAGTAAATCCTACCCTTGTAATGTTCGGTTTTATCAGGACTGTGCCAGAAAGGTGTTGATTGTATTCTGTAATTCTGTAGGCCTTGTTGATAGTGTTGTATCAGATTGTGTTATACAGTCAGTGTTTATAATTGGCTGCATACTACCATTTAAATCATTTTATCCAAAAAGTATTGAGAAACCTCTTTGCACACAAAGCAAGCTAAATACTAGACGGCTAACTACAGCCCAACAGATTTTATTCAAGCCCAAAACATTCTGCATTAAAGGCTGTGCATTTTAATAACCAGTAGATGTTGCAAATAGACTACATTTAGTTTATCAAAATTGACAAGACCTGAAATGTGTATGGCAATTAAGTTGTGTGCGCTTTAACATAGATAGCATGTTTATTACACCAAATCAAGCAAGTCTCAAGAAAAACTTTGGCCAACATACCTTACTTTGCTACTGACTTTCAGTGAGACTAAATGCAGCCATTGCTGTGACATGCTAATAGATCATTTTACACCACTGTCTCTAGTAGTTGGCTTAATATGGCTTTTAAAGTAAAGTAACGTCATTTAACATCTTAACGTTAGGTAACTTCAGTTTCTGAATGGTGTGCCTTAAGGTGTCTCTTCAGGTTTGTTGTTTTCCTCCCAGTGGTTTTGTAGCTGCAGGGCTTCTCTCCTGACAATACTACACACTCACTTTTTCTCTCTGCGGCATTATATTTGAATTGGGTCCAAATGTCAACCCCAAATATTGCCATCATGTTCTTTTCCCTTCTCTGTATGTTATCCGATAATAGCAAGGTCCAGTCTGGCACTATTGGCAGTGTGTTCATTGGTGTACTGCTGGTGTCAAAATCACCAGAATGCTGATTCAAGCACGCAGGAAGAGAAATGTGAAGCACAGCCATTCAAAGAAGGACATTTAGATTAGCTCATTATTTGAAAAAGCACTCTATGTTATTTCGTCTCCCCTTTTTTCGTCAATGAAAATGTAGCAAGATTCTGGTAAAGTTTTTATTTTTGAAAATCTACATTTTAGTCTTGTCAATTTTCATCAACAATATTGCTTGTTGATATAGTCTCAGTGTTTACCGACGTTGTCGCTTGCTCGTCATGGAAAAAATTTGATGAAAATATATAGTCATAGTTTTTCGTTAATGAAATTAACACTAGTGGGATGCAAGAGGGAAGCTACAAAATCATGATGTCAAGAGCTAAGCAAGTAGTCAGAAGTAGAGCCTCAGCAACACTGACTGAAAGAACTGAATGTTTATTTAACATTACCGCAAAAAATACCTCAAAAATTACTATTGAATTGAATAAGGGGGAGCTGAGGTAACAACATAAACATTCTCCAAAAAAATCTATCATTATTTCTGGTATTTACTGCTGGGCTATACAATTGCAAGGTCTTAATTCTCCTTCTTTCTCCTCATTGGCTTTCTCAACTGGTGGATGGATAACCATGTTAGGAGAATCTTAATTTCATTTAAGTTGCTTTTTCCAGTGAAATCCTCAGCGGTTTGTCAAATCATCTTAAGTCTAAAGAACTGACATTTGGCAAGTCCTTCTTCATAGATGTGGGATGAGAACTAGTAGGTAACAAGAAGTTTTTGTTACCATATCCTCTAAGAACCCCTCTAAAGAAGTTTACCCTAGAGCCATATCAGAAAGTCATTCACTTTATCTATATTGATTTTAGGGAGTCAGACCATGTTTACAAAATGTTCAATTTAATATTTAAGGTAAAAAGAGTTTTTCCTCAAAATGACGTTGTGTATGAAGTTTGTATAGTGTGGTGCACATATCAACCAAAGTAGTGGTACCTTATAACTGCCTACAAAATTCACTCCCAAAATTCTTACTGTACGGTTTATTACCATTATTCTTGACAAGTCATTAATCAAACTGTTGTGTGTTTGCAATAGGGACACAATCAACGAATTTTGGTGAGAAGTTATGAACCTCTTAACTTTCAAAAGTTAGCGGGATCATATGAAAAGGTCCTTGAAAATTTGTAATTTTATGTAGGGTAGCCCCAAGAGGCAAGTGATCATTGCCAGGATCATTTTTCTAAGTTTTTTTTTTTCCATCTGTGTCTCATCCGTTTTTTGTAATACTCATTTGGGTCAAGAGGTTTAAATGCACCACTGTCCCAGTCTAAATAGGACTAAAAGCATTCATTTCTACATGCACTCTAAACACAAGGTACATACAGTATATTGCATTTTTGCACGTTATGTAACATTACTGTCATGTCTTTCTTTTGTATTTTAGTTGGCAAAGGATTTCTGCCAGATAGGCTTTGGGAAGTCAGGTGAGATAGTATAAACAGTGACAAAGTATGCATAATGAGCAGGTCATGGTGGATGAATGGGTCAGCCAGAGGACTGGGGTTCAAATCCCTTTTATATTTAGTGACTTAGTTAACTTATTATTTTCAGTTATTTCTTCATTTTTATTTTAAATCTCTCAGCCAGAAAGCTTTGAAGGCATACTTTTCCAATGTGCAGGAGCTGTACGCCGTCATGTGTGCCCCGAATGACAGGCACATCGAGGGGGCCGGTAAAGAACCAGACAGGGACAGTAAACTCTTTTGTGGGCCAGTGGACTACACAAAAGAGAGGAGCACGAAAGCAGGAGGCATGTCCAAGCAAAACAGAGAAGGACAGATATGCTGAACCAGTCCAGACCCACATCACTGATGCCAAAATGGTTCAACAGACGGGTGATTAAGATATTGTGATCCACTGTGTCAAAGGCTGAGTTGAGGTCAAGGAGAACTCCAATGTAGTACAAGCAGGGGCTAAAATGTTCCAGATCGTTCCGACACCTTCAATTACTAAGTAAATAAATCTGATTTGTAGTTTCATACATAGTAATGTGGACCGGTGGACTGTCAAGAAATCTATTAAGTTTTTACCAACCCTGTTTGTGTGCCTGTAATTCGGAATGCACATGAGGATGCGCCACTTTAACCTGAGTTTTTATGACGTTCTATTCCGCAAATATGTAAAACATGTTTGCCGAAGTATTTGAAATGTTAGGACAGAACCTACTTGTAGATCCAGCTGGACTGAATGGGGCATTGATCTGTCTACAGCACTTGGTTTGAATAGGTGTGCCCTACAAGTAAACAGGAAGAAGTTGAATAAAGTCAGAGCTCAAAGTACTGCAATGTATCCCCACCTTGTATTGATAACACAAATATTAGATCTAATTTAATACTGGTTTTGTGAAAAGAATTGAAAAGAGTGTGAGGTCTTGAGGGTTCTAGGGTGCTGTCTTCTGCACCCTTTTTACACACAGTTCGTTGTATTACTTGGAGGCATTAGTTGGAGTATTAGTTGGAGTGTGCAATACACACTAATTAACTATTGTTAATTAGTGTGTATTAATTAGTGTGTATTATTAATACAGAAAAGGCTAATTTTTATTAGTTAAATTCATACTATATAATATAATTTGAAATAATATTAAAATGCTTAATAAGTAAACACTAAAGAAGCTGACAGAAACTACGGTAACTCAGATAACCACTCTTTACAACTGTGGTGAGCAGAAAAGCATCTCAGAATGCACAACATGTCAACACTGAGGCGGATGGGCTACAACAGCAGAAGACCATGTCGTGTTCCACTCCTTTCAGCCAAGAACAGAAATCTGAGGCTGCAGTGGGCACAAGCTCATCAACACTGGACAGTTGAAGACTTGAAAAATGTAGCCTGGTCTGATGAATCTGGATTTATGATCACTCACGCCGATGGTAGGGTCAGAATTTAGCGTGAATTAATTCATGAACCCATCCTGCCTTGTGTCAACAGTCCAAGCTGGTGGTGGTGGTGTAATGGTGTGGGGAATGTTTTCTTGGCTCATTTTGGGCCCATTAATACCAATCACTCATCATTTAAATGCCACAGCCTATCTGAGTATTGTCGCTGGCCATGTGCTTCCCTTTATGGCCACAATTTACCATCTTCTAATGGCTACTACCAGCATGATAATGCATCATGTCACAAAGCAAAATTCGTCTAAATGAGTTCATGGTACTTCAGTGGCCTCCCCAGTCACAAGATCTGAATCCAATAGAATACCTTTGGGATGTGGTAAAACAAGAGATTCAAAGCATGAATGTGCAGATAATAAATCTGCAGAAATGAGGTGATACAATCATGTCAACATGGACTACAATCTCAAAGAAATGTAGGGTGTCACCTGTTTGTCTTTACTTCCCTGTCAAAAAATCAATAAATATTGTACATTCTTTCTGTGTGAGTAAATCTTTCAAACCTCAATCTTAATATCCTTGCAAGCATCACGGTACACTTGTTTGGTTATTGTCCCTTCATGAGTTAGATTATTTTCATTTTACATCATCTCCGCATTTTTCCGGCAGTCACGTAATGCTAATGCTTTGCACCCTCCATCTTGAGAACCCTGCTTTTACAGAATAAAACCTGCTCCATACCAGAGGTTGGCGTTTCTGACTACTGATGAGTGATTTTTGCAGTTTTCTATGCCTTCCACAGTAACTTTTACCTCTCCTGTTTTCTTCCCAGGCCCACCTTTCGTTACTTCACCTGGCATACGTGCGTGTTGGGCATTGTGGGTTGTGCCATCATGATGTTCCTGATTAATGCCATCTATGCCTCAGCCAGCATTGCCTTCATGCTGCTGCTGCTTCTGCTGATTCACTACCTCAGTCCCACCTCCAGCTGGGGCTACATCAGCCAAGCTCTCATTTTCCACCAGGTCTCTCTGTCACACACACACACACACACACACACACACACACAATACAGCCTTGTCATTACTAGAGCAACTAAATTCTCATCCTCTCAGCTTTACAAGAGCCTGTACCTCTGCCAAGCAATCGTTCTATCAGGTTTATAGACACGCAGACGTGCACACACACACAGACAGCCTGTTCTCTGCTGCTTCTCCCTTAGCCAAGCTCTTAGCATTTAGCAGACACACACATTTTCCTCCTCATCTTTTCCCACACATACACACAACACTGCCTCGTCATTTCTACAGCAGCTATCTATCAAATTTATATCAGGCTTACCAGACACACACACGCATCTGCATCTTTTTTCTCAGGAAAGTCTCCATGTCCTCTATCGGGGGAGCCTGTTGCTCTCAAGGAGAGGGGGCACCGTTGCCAGGAGGGCCTGTTGCCGAGGGGAACTGTTGCCAAGGCTGTGTGCAGGGGTTATGAGCAGGGAGGGTGAGAGTGCTGGGTTTGCCAGCAGCTTGTCAGGAGGCAGGGCATTATTACAACCACTTAACTTATTGCGCTTTTCCTCCTCATCCTCCTTCCCTTCCTCTCCTTCCTCTCCTTCCTCTCCTTCCTCTCCTTTTCCCGTTCTGTTGTCTTCATCTGCTCCATTTCTCTCACTCCTCGGCTCGACCAGAGCCTCTGTATGAAGTGACTATTAACATTTCATATTAATTCAATCAAACAACTACAAAAAGACACAAAACAACCACAAAGAAATGCAAAACAACCATATTGAGAGACAAGACAACTACAAAGAGATGCAGAATGACTACAGAGAGATGCAAAATTATCACAAAGAGATGCATAACTACTACAACACAAAAAGACCAAAAAGAAGTGCAAAATGGCCACAAATAGACACAAAATGACCACCAAAAAACCCCCAAAAAAACGCTCAATGACCACAAGGAGATGCGCAGGTGCATGGTTTGTAGATTTTGCGGCCCTCTTTCAGTCTGTATCTTTCTCTTTTCAAAAGTCTGTGTCCAGGGGGCCATTATCTCATAATGTGTCCATGGCTATAGGCTATTTTGAGTGACATTTAGCAGCTGTTTATTGATATTATTTCATATTTGAATATTTAACGAAAATGTTATTTGCTATTCATCTATTACACCATATTAACAATGTAACTATTAATAATGTATAGTTTATTATTGCCAAGACCCATGGCTTTAAATGTAAGTCTTGACACATTTTTACTTATTTTAAAAATTAAACTCCCTTTTTTAAAACTGTGCCCCAGTCTTCCCCCAATTCAAAAGTTTCTAAACCCAACCCTGAAAAGGAGCCCAGTCCAATTTACAAATTAACTAACTTACTAATAGGCCAAGCAGGAGAGGCCACATGGAGGGTGTGAGTGCATGTAAACATCTCGTACATGCACTCACACCCTCCAGCAGTAGTCTGTGTGGCAGGGTGCCAAGTGGGTGACATTGAAGTAGGGATGGAAGACACAACAGCGTACAAAAAAAAACACAACTGGAGATAACAGGCAGCTGACAACAGTGTTAAGGAGAGAAAGAGAACGAAGACAAAGACAAACTGAGGCAAGAATCGCTGATGGTATCATGGGAGGAAAAAGATAGAGAGACAGAATATAGGCAGGGAGAAGGGATGAGTGATTGAGAAACTAAGTGATGGATGAGACTGAAGCAGCAGAGAATTGACGATAGTCTGATAGATGGGAAGACAGGGAAATGGAGAGGTAAAGAGAGACAGATCATTAGATGAGTGGAGACAGTTGGACTTTACCTCTGGGATCTGTTTTTAGTGTTTACAGCAATTAGTTGATGGTAACATGAAAACAGTTACAGTGGTTATGATGGTAATAATGTTAATAATGCTGCAAATGTTTGCATCTTTATTTTTGTTTTGAGCTAAACTTGTTTTGCTGAGATGATCATTATAAGCACAATTTTTCTGGGTCTTTTCAGGCTATATCCCAAAGTGGAGCTGCAACACAGGAAGAGTGTTGTTCTTTCATTTGTCCTACTTCATATCATAAACTCAAGTCCATTAAACCCCAAAAGTGTTTTCAAGTGAAAGTCATTTTAAAGTATTTTTAGTCATTCTCAAGTGATTTTGTTCCATTTAAGGGGTGGCTCTTGCAGCCAAAAAAGTGTCATTTATTTAATTGACGGGCGGTACTTTAGGCTCCACTTCCTTCCCCAATCTGCAATAATTGTGAGATGACTCCAATAAATTTGGCTTTCTTCATAACACATCCCTGTTATGCTCACATCAGATATGACTTTTTACCCTTTCTTGTAACACCACAATAGTGTTACATACTCCACTTTGAGAGTGCAAAAGCCATGAAAAACGCTGAATTATCCTTTGAAGTTACCCTTCTTCTCTCAAAGAGAGGAAATTCACAGTGTAGGCAGCAACTTTAACATGGTGGACACGTCATTACTGAGTTAATGGCCATTAATTCCAGTGAGAGTATCAAATGAGTGGTAATCATTCCTAGTAGACTTTAGGTTCAGATCTAATGTTTGGTTACACTTAGTTACATTTCCTTAATGGTACCTTGATGCCACCTCATCAGGACACTGTTTGAATCCTAATGATGGGTGTGTTATAGTGTGCATTGTAATAACTGAAGTATTTGCTCATAAGTAATCACAGATGGGTACATTTTTACCAATAACACTTTGAATGATACATACTTTATGTATACATGCGTACACAGATGTTCATCTATACATGCACATACACACAAACCTTCTGGTCATTGGTCTCTGCTACAGTCTCATATCCTAATGACATGCTGATTAGAGATGTAATTTGTTTCTACATTAAGAGAAGTCCCTTGAATTAAAATATTACAGCACATGCATACATATTAGATAGAGGTGTATACATAACACAGAGCTATATTTAGAGTATGTGACTTAGAAGGAAAACCAACCACATGTCTGCATGCCAGATGTAAAACTACAGCCACAACAAGACCATACCAGTATCAGAGTGGTATCAATCTTCTCATTTAACTCTCAGCAAAAAACCAAGCAAGCCTATTTTCTAACATGTTGAAGTATTTCTTAAAGTTTGCTGCTTAAGTTAAAAAGTAAGATACACAGAAAAGGTTTTCTCCATTTTCAGATTCGCTGTATGTGCGATTAAAACTCACCTCTGGTGCTGCCAGGTCTGTCTTTTGTGTAACTTTTTGGGACTTTTCTAATGCACTTGCCTGTAATCCCAAAGGAATCATGGTATAGAAAAATCAAAAAGATAAAGCACTTATGACGGTGAGGACATTGTGCAGTAAAATACATTGAAAAACATAAAATTGTATGAGGGAAAAAATAAGACAAGAAGCAACAAACATCTAATAGTAGCCACTAAGGTACTGATAAAGATTTCTGTGAATACACTACCTCAGTAAGAGTCATACTAAATTATGTATCTGCCAGAGTTCGAAGTTCCTCCTTGACCTTAGAAAACAGCAGTTGAGAAAACAATTTCACCACAATGCCAATGTAGTAGCTATGAAGATCATGCAATAAGGTTGAAAGCATCAGAAAAGCTACTAAATGGACCTTGTGGTGAGATTGTTTTCTCAACCATGTATCTGCCAGTTTTGCAGCTCACCAAAAAACACGTGAAATTGTGCCAGACTGGAACATATCAGTGCCAGGGAAGTGTAATATTCCTATAGTTTTTCAGTGGTATTTTTATCATCCTTGTGTTCCCGCAAATTCCTCATAATAAACTTAATGAAACCAAGAGGAGAAATTAATTTGGATGAATGAGCTTATCTTCAACCTGACTAAACAGCTTTTTAGTCTTGAGCTTGTATCACAGCTAAAACGTATAAGCTCTAGGAGTCAACTCAACCTTAGCCATTGTGTAGCTGCTCAAATATACACTTTAAAATGTACAGTACCTGTGTCCCTCCTTCGACCTCAAATTAGGTCAATGTGTATAGCAGTATTTTCTTTCTAGGGTGGTTTATTTAACAAATTTATCTTCATTTTGCATAAAAAATAACATACAGAATAGATGTGAAATTTGTTATTGGGTTTATTTTAGACTGCTGCATGAACCCCATTACAAATCTTAATGTGCTACTGATCCATAAAAGTTACTTCTACTTTCTACGCGTCTCCGATCATGGGGGGCTAAACATGAAACCCACGTTAAATATATATGTGAGCATGTTCGAGTCTGTATATGGCTTTTTTTGCTTGCTTTATGAAACTCTTGCATGTATCTTGCAAGCATAAGGAATGCCCTTTTGTTCTGCTCTAACACACATATCAGATCTACATGTATTCAAAAAATTAAATGCATTATAATCTCTTTTGCAAACTGTAAGTGTTGTAGCGTGTGTGTGTAGGTTATAGCGCATCACCTCCAGACCTGAATTTCATAGTGGACTCATGTATTTAAAGTGGACTTAATTTCCAAGCCTCAGATAATTGCAGACACAGCTCTCTTGGAGGTGGATGGGGTCAAAAATGGTAACATTTTCCAATAAGAACCCTTCTTACAAATCTCTCTTCTCACCTATAGGTGCGTAAGTACCTGCTGATGCTAGACGTGAGGAAGGACCATGTCAAGTTCTGGAGGCCTCAGGTCCTGCTGATGGTTTCCAACCCTCGCAGCAGCGTGGGCCTTATCACCTTCATCAACGACATCAAGAAGAGTGGCCTTTACGTGCTTGGACATGTCCAGCTAGGAGATCTCAGTAAGGACAACAAAGTTCTTTAGCGTGACAACATAACATAATTTGAAAGTTCTGCTCTGAACCATTTGTCATCTAAACCTGCTCAGTGTGAGAGGGCAACAATTAATTACAAGCAGAACAAACCGGGGATGGTGATAAGATATTGCAGAATTTAACAGTAGCATGATATTTAGACGCTGCAATGTAAAAGCTAAAAGCTTGTTTTTTTGACTGTAAACTTCAACATTATTGCTGAATTTTAAGAGCAATATGTTATACTATTCTTTACTACAAAAAAGTAATATTGCCCGTGACGTGTTGTTATTCTGTACTGGTTCGAAATGGCTATAAGGTCTTTCCAAATATGTTAGGATACAAATTTTCACAGTAAGTAGTGTATCATTTAATGGACCTTTTTAGTATGCCAGACCTACTGCTGTTATATTTCAAGGGAAGTAATCACGGAAACAGTGCTCTGGAGTCCCCTTTCTTTTTCTGCAGAGACACACACGTAGACAGTTTAAAGCGCCGGCATAGTTGATTGTTTTCTTTGTCTTTTGAGGATATGCTTGGTGGTTTTTATGTGTCGAGTGGAGACTGGGACAGACCCTGAATAGAGTCTTTAGAATCCAAGTCCATGGTTTTCCTTACTATAGAAAGGCTTAGCCGCTGTGCCTAACTGTTTTTGCGGAGCGCCGTAAGCGAAATGAACGTAAAAGTGCATTTGGGGCAACATAAAAAAACAAAAACAAAAATAAAAAAAAACAGAGAGGTGGCTTGATCTCAAACAGAAGGGTATGCTGGCAACAGGGCTGATCTGATCTGATAAGTATCACCATCCTTACGGTAAGGATAATGGTCAAAAACAATGTGGAAAAAAACTTAAAATAACTTAAAATTTTCCTTCAGATAATTTCAAACCCCCCAAGCATCACCACCAACCCCTGGAATTCAGGCAGCACATAAGCCCTCTGAAACCCTAGGGAAAACCCTTAAGTCCTCTGAGGCTTTCACAGTGGAAAACTGATATGTTCTTTAGCCACTGAAGAGCCCATCTCTCATGTGATTGTCTTGACAAATATGAAGAAGTCATTCATTCACATAATTATAATGAAGAGGAGTTAGTTGCTGATGACTCCCAGCTACTTCCACATTTCCATCGTAATGTATTTTAAGTCTATCCTTTTATTCTCTCACTTGTCTAGCAGCTGTTTCCCTCAAAGCTGAATACAAAGAATACTTATCCATGGGAACAACAGTGTTAAGAGTCTGAAGAGGTCCTAACACAGCTGAAACTACCACAGGAATTGTCTGTGAAGCTTGTAGATTTGGCCTCTGCATTGCACTATACTGATGTGTTATTTTCTTCAAAGATTGATCACCTGCCTGCCTGTTTTTGCCCCCCCCACACACACACACATCTCAGCATCAAGTCCCATATCTCTCTTGATGCTGTGCATCTAATTCAGGCTTTGTCATACTGACTTCTCTGCTCTCTCCTTATATTTGTAAGACTTTGATTCGTGGCCTTTTATTCTTGGAATCCTAACATACCTCTATTGAACTGTCAACTTAATTTCTCACCTTATACCATTTTGTTTTCTTTCATCGTCCCAGACACTTTACCGTCAGACCCTCTGCAGTCCCAGTACGACTCCTGGTTGTCCCTGGTGGACCATCTAAACATCAAGGCCTTTGTCAACCTGACATTGGCTGATTCTGTACGTCATGGAGTCCAACATTTGCTCTTCATCTCTGGACTAGGTCAGTGTGAGCATCATTATTCTTCAATATCTCTGTTGATCAATAAGCACATTAGAAAGCCAACATTGATATCTGGGATTACAGCTGCTGATAGCTGAAAGCTGATCTTGTGCTGTGATTTCAGATTTCTACTGTATATGTTAAATATGTTAAATGTTAATGTCCAAGTCGAAAATTTTAGATCTTTCAAAGCAGAAAATTTGTGAGTAAATTATGTATTTCAGTGGGTTTTTAGGCAGGCATTGTACTTTTTTCAAAAAAATATTTTTCTCATCTTTAATTTGACCTAAATGTCACCTAGTAAATAGTTCAATCTCAACTCCTTTAGGTGCTTTCACTTCAACCAACTTAAACTGAATCTTTAGCTTTTTTCAGCAATTTTGTTTAAACTGTCACTTTATCTTGCATCGCTTTTAGTGTTTACACTTAAATCAACACCTCAACTTCCTTCAGCACTTACATTTGAACTGAAACTATAACTCTTTTCAGAATTTCCATTCTAACTTCCTTCAGTAATTCTGCTTCAACTGTTAGATGCTCAGATGGTGGAAGTGAGCTGGAATGACAGGCACACTGTAAAAACTTAATGGATTTTTTTGACAGCTTAAGTTTAGTTTAAGTCCTGGTTTTAACAGAAAACTATTATTTGTGCATGCTCTTCTCTTCAGTAGCATCCACTGCAAGCTAAAGAGATTTGACTCAGTCGTTTTTCTAGTTTTTTCTTTGTTGTTTGCTGTCTTCCGCTCTCCTGAGTTGTCACTCAAGTCTAACTTTAACCACTCTTATTTTCTTAGCGTTTTTTATTGTCTCTATTTGGCTTCCCTCACAGTTCTCACTCCAGAACTTGTCCTCTTCATATCTGTCTCTCACTTTCACTTCATCAGATAGAATGACTGAACCTCTGCAGCCCGTCACTTTACCACTCAAGAAATCAATGATCATAATAAAGAAATTATTTGCCTTAGATTGTAACAAAGGGTCTTGTCTCATTCTTTCCCTTATCTTTCTTTTCCCTTGCTTCCCTCTTTCAAGGTGGGATGCGTCCCAACACCCTCGTCCTCGGTTTCTATGATGACTGTCTTCCAAAGGACAACCTGGTTGATCCAACCCTGTCTGCCAGTCAGTCCACAGATCCCTCGGACCCTTCTCCAGAGCTTGAGCAACAGCCTCCTCTCTTCCACTTTGCCTCCCTAAGATGGTCCAGCGACAGAAAGGATTACGGTGAATTCGGTGACGGGAAGGTTCTGGGGCCCCAGGAGTATGTAGCAATCATTGCAGATGCCATGAAGATGCTTAAGAATGTGGTGCTGGCTCGATACTTCAACAACTTTGACCGAGCTCAGGCCCTCTCACCAACCCCCTCCACTCCAGGGAAGGGTGCTGTGTACGTTGACGTCTGGCCGGTCAACCTCCTGCGTCCAGACAGCTGTAGCTACGTCGACACCTGCTCTCTGTTCTTGCTACAGCTTGCATGTATCCTCAACATGGTCAGAGCCTGGCGAAGAGCTACACTCCGTCTCTTCTTGTGCGTAGAGGAAGGACGAAGCGTGAGAGGCTCAGAGGAGAAGCTGGGTCAGCTGCTGAAAGAGTTGAGAATTAAAGCTCAGGTCTATCCTGTTCCCTGGGACCAGCAGGTGGCGCTACACTGGCAGCGTCAAGGCAAGTGGGGCAAGAAGCAGCCATCACAATCCCCTGATACTGGCAATGAAGAGAAGAAGCCGAGAACAGAGGAGGAGGAAGAGAACGATGAAGATTACGTTAATAGCTTCCCAAGCAACACCATGCACCTGTCGGATGACTACCTATCAGCTGTCAATAAGCTGATCCTGGACCAGGCCCGGCCACCGCCTGCTGTGAGTTTCCTGTACTTGCCCCGCCCTCCAGCTGATACCCGGCGCTATGCAGCCTACTTACACCAGCTGGAGCTGCTGACTCGGGACCTGGGCCCTACGCTGCTCATCCACGGAGTCACACCTGTCATCACCACTGATCTTTGAGAAATCCCATTGATACATTCGTTGAAGTGTGCCTTGGATGCTGAGAGTTCTGAATTTTGCAGTGTCCTACAGAAAGTTCTTTATTATGGTGTTTGGACCTCTTTTAATACAGTCTCTACACAGACCTTAGCACTGCCATGGTACTGACCACTCCACCCAACAACAGACAGGGGAAACAGCCCTGGAAATCTGACCCAGACTGAGATGTCTCTGCTGACTCACAGATACTCGCACATATTATTGGATAATAAAGAACAAAATCTCTAGAGATACGGCATATTTATAGAATTTTTGAAATGAAGACCAGATATTATACGGTACATCTTTGCTGCTTGGGAATCACAGAAAATCCTGTCCAAATATTTAACCTCTTTTGAATTTTATTTGTATTGGTTGTATTTTATTTGTATTGGTATTCCCATCAAGCACCTGAAGGCATCATAATGTTAAATTGTAGGCCAACCTTGCTGTGCCTTATCAGGTGAATGTAGAACCTGTGGAGCTAGCCAGCCAATCTAAACCAGTAGCAAAGAGCATATGATGTTCTTTTTAACACATTTGTACCAGTGTTACAAGACTCATAAA